>NW_012101366.1:3018090-3027184 GCF_000951045.1 Mandrillus leucophaeus
GGCCCTCAGAAGAATGCAACCCTGCCAAAACCTTGATTTTATTTCTAGCCTCCAGCATTGTAAGAAAATACATTTCTGTTTTCTAAGCCACTCAGAATCCCCCCTATCTGCAGGGGACACATTCCAAGACCCGAGGTTGATGCCTGAAACCACTGACAGTGCCAAACCCTGTGTAAATTTTTCCTACACATATATTCCTATGATAAAGCTTAATTTATAAATTAGGCTCAGTAAGAAATTAACAATAACTAATAATAAAATCAAACAAATACAACAATATACTGTAAAAAAAAAAGTTATGTGAACATGATCTTTCTCTCAAAATATCTTATTGCATTGTACTCACCCTTCTTGTGATAATGTGAAACGATACAATGCGTACCTGATGAGATGAAGTGAGGTGGATGAGGTAGGCATTGTGATGTGAATGGAAATTTCCAGAAATAAACAATTCATAAATTTTAAATTGCATGGCATCCTGAGTAGTGTGATGAAATCTCACTCTATCCTTTTCGGTCATCACTTAGTACTCATCTTGGTTATCAGATTGAGTGTCACGGTGTCCTTGTGCTTGTATTCAAGGAATCTTTTTTTTACTTAATAATGGCCCCAATGTACAAGAGTATTGATGTCATATTTTCAAAACAAGGATGGCCACAGGTAACTGAACCCATGGAAAGTGAAACTACAGATAATGGGGGACGACAGTAATGCAGTTTTTTACTAGATAAACACAGAATATACTAAGTGGTCAAAACAGAGCTCTCATTAAAGATGGATTTAAAACTTTGCCCGAGACAGGAACCCAGAGTGGGTGGATTAATTATGTGCAGTGGGTTTGCACCTGTCTCACTGGCACCTGGACTCCCTAAGCATACAGGAACTTCTAAGCAATCAAATAGAAATAAATATAGACCTTTTCTAACAGTGTGAAAGGATATTCGATTTTCCTTTTTCTTCCAAACTATCAGTGAAATCTCTTGAAAACAGCTTTAGGAATGTAATATCAAGTGTATCTTCCTCTTATAAATAACCTCGATCACTAATCTCTTATTTCACCTCAACCTACACCATTCCATTCAACCTTGAAAAACCTAACAATATCCGATTTCATCCCAAAGAGCATTCCTCTATATACAGCAAATTATGAATATACTTGAATAAACATTAAACAGGAACTATATATTAAGGAAAAAAATGATTTATGGGCTCTTAAAAATAAAAAGAAAGGGTGAATTCTGTGACATGTTGATTATCTTAATGAAGCTGTTAGGTATTTTAAAAAATAACAAACATACCACCAGCAACGTTGGTTGTTGTCCTTTACATTTTGTCCTATTTTTTGATGATGTCTTGGAATCATGCAATTCACTTTGATTGCTGTTGCTGTTCTACTTTCCCCTTGGGCAACATTTTGGGGTTATTACTCAGTCAAAAGAAGAGATAAAGATCTCCAGTGAAAAGTCAGATGGCTGAGAAAGGTGAAAATACCACTGAGTTGGACCTGCTTTCATGGTTTCATTCGGGAAATGTTTGAAGGAATTTGCCATGGTTGTTTTTCACTAGCAGGTCACGACACTCGATTCTAACCTTACAATGTTCACAATCAAGCATTCTGGGAACTCCTCCTCTGTCCCTCTCTTCCCCTCAGCTTCTTTCTGGCAGTAGGTGAAGTGCATCTACTACATTATAAGTCCTGCTTGAGAGTGATCGAAGTCATAGGAAATCTGCCTCTGGTCCTCTTAGGTCAGGTGCCCGTGTGGCCTTAACAGGGTTGTAGGTGGTTTCGTCATGTCATCAGCAATTTGTAAAGTGGCATGCAGAGAGCAGATATTGCCTGTGAAGTTCCATTTACTTATCATTTGGTTTATTGCAGAAGTTTATAGAAAAGCAGGCCCATTGCCAGTCTCATACTAAGGACTCAGAAAACTAGCTTCTTGAATTGCACTTGAGGGAGAAAGATTTCCTGATGCAGCAAATAGTGCTGAGACTGAGTGATCCTCTCACCTCAGCTTCCCGAATAGCTAGGACCACAGATGTGCACCACCATGCTCAGCTATTTTTTTAAATTGTATTTTTTGTAGAGATGGGGTTTTGCTGTTGCCCAGGCTGGTCGCAAACTTCTGGCTTCAGGTGATCCTCCTACCTTGGTCTCCCAAGTGCTAGGAATACAGGCATGAGCCACAGTGTTTGGCCTGGTCTTTTTACAAATGGAAAATACAGTATCCTTCCTTCTTTCTCTTTACCTGATTAATAAAAAGATACCAAGTAACTGTTGTTTGTTTTTCTCCTGGATGGATTTAATGCTATCTAAGATTGTTTTGTAAAACACTTAAGAAACTTCAGCTAGAGCAAACGCAGCAGCCCTACATCAAAATTGTCATTTATCAGTCATTTTTCGAGAGCTGGTGTCAGAAAACTTATTTTAAACTGGATTAGGCACAAAGAATTTGTCTCTCACAACTAAAACCTCCAGGAGGCAATTTCAGGCATTCCAGTATCCAAGGCTTGAAGCGTGTGATCAAACTTGTGTTTTGTTCGTGTTTTGTTAGTTCTCCTATCTGCATTTGATTGTATTAGTTTCATCCCTGGACTCCACAAAGCTGCCCAGCAGCTCTGGGCTTTCCCTTCTTGGGAACAAAATGGCTGCAGAAGCTCTAGCCTCATATCTCCTCATGTTCCAGTTTCAGGGTGTCGTGGCCTTGTAATTTCCCCTTGGCTAAACTAAAAAATGTTTCCCAGGGCTTTCTTCACTGAGTGTCTCTGAGTGTTGCTGATTAGAGTTGACCACAGAGAAATCTATGTAAGATTTGGAAGGTCACTATGGAGCAGGAGCATTGTTACTCTTGGAAGGTGGATGTAGGCCAGGTGATGATTACATCACTGCATTCCAGCCTGGGTAAGACAAGGAGACCTTACAAAAAAAAAAAAAAAAGCCAACACAAAGAGAAGACAGAGTTTCCATTGTCATGAATAGGCAGCCTTCTTTCATTAGACCATAATCAAACTCTTCCCTATCTCCCCTTCACCCCTTTCTTGATTTTTCATCATGATGTAAAACATCTGAGTGAGCATTGAGTATATATTTCCTGGGAGTAAACCCATAGAATGGGTTTTTCTGCTCTGCTAAGAAGGGGTGCAATAGCTGGTTCTATTAAGTCATTTAACCTAATATGTATAAGGTAAACATTACATCAGACTTGCCAATTCCAGATTCTGCTTAAAAGACTGAGTTTGGTAGAACCAGTTTAAGTAAAACCAATAACTCAATCCTAACTAAAGCTTTGATTCTTCAACGACTCACTATATTTTCATGAACAAGTTAAATGCCCCAGTAAATTCCATGTATTGAGTTTAAGTGAGCATGTAAATATTAGGAACATTTAAAATCTACTTCCAGTCACAAAAGGGCAGAGTCTTGATATCTTTAAGAACAGAAAAAAGGAAGCCATAGATTCTTCCAATCACCCAAAGAAAAACAATTAACAAGGAAATGGTGGCAGAGGATAAAATGTGCTACATTAATCTCAAAGTGAGGTGGTTCAGCTTGCCACCTCTTCTCAGTTGCCATCTCTTTAAATGTGGAATATGATCGTTGGAAAGAACATCTGACCACCTTATTAACACTTTCTAATTCTACAATGAAGGCAGGGCATATAGATAGCTGTATTGAACACATTGATCAAAAACATTTTTTTCAAAGGGAAAAATTACATTTAACAAGAAATTCAACAAATGACACACTAGGGAAAACAAGGCTTTTTCCAAAGACATTTTACAGAAACAAATGCAATCTTATGTATATTTTGTAAAATTATCTTAAAATTATGCTGAATAAACGTCCCAAATTATTGTTAACTTATTTTTATTCAAATGTTTACTCTTTAAATGAGACACAGAGATTTTAATTACTTTTAAAATCAAAATTATTTTTGTAGGCCTTTATTAACTCATGAAAAGTTCACTTGCTAGAAATGGAGCCTTAATATAAAGTGATTTTTGGTTCTTTTGTACAATTTTTAAAACGATTTCTCCAATAGAATTAGGTGAAATCGGCGGGATATGGGCCCTGCCGCTGCCGAGCTTTGGGCTCTGAGCCTCGGGCGCTCTCTGGCCCAAAGTGCTGAGCTGCCGGGAGCGGCCGCTTCTGACGCTGGGCCACTGGAGGCTGCGAACCCGGCTTCTTCACTTTGAGTTTCCGCCGCGAAGCGCCAGTCCGGGCCGAGGAGGGAGCCTTTACTACTTCTCCCTGGTTTCATTCATGCTCTGAGGAGGGTGTGAGAAGGAACCATGGATCCCACAGCCTTGGTGGAAGCCATTGTGGAAGAAGTGGCCTGTCCCATCTGTATGGCCTTCCTGAGAGAGCCCGTGAGCATTGACTGTGGCCACAGCGTCTGCCACAGCTCCCTCTCCGGACTGTGGGAGATCCCAGGAGAATCCCAGAACTGGGGTTACACCTGTCCCCTCTGTCGAGCTCCTGTCCAGCCAAGGAACCTACGGCCTAATTGGCAGTTGGCCAATGTTGTAGAAAAAGTCTGTCTGCTAAGGCTATATCCAGGAATGGGGCTGAAGGGTGATCTGTGTGAGCACCATGGGGAGAAACTGAAGATGTTCTGCAAAGAGGATGTCCTGATAATGTGTGAAGCCTGCAGCCGGTCCCCACAGCATGAAGGCCACAGTGTTGTGCCAATGGAGGATGTTGCCTGGGAGGACAAGTGGGAACTTCATGAGGCCCTCGAACATCTGAAGAAAGAGCAAGAAGAGGCCTGGAAGCTGGAAGTTGGTGAAAGGAAACGAACTGCCACCTGGAAGATACAGGTGGAAACCCGAAAACAGAGTATTTTATGGGAGTTTGAGAAATACCAGTGATTACTAGAGAAAAAGCAGCCACCACATCGGCAGCTGGAGGCAGAGGTAGCAGCAGCTCTGGCCAGCCTACAATGGGAGGCGGCGGAGACCATGCAGAAACTGGAGTTGAACCATAGTGAGCTCATCCAGCAGAGCCGGGTCCTGGGGAGGATGATTGCAGAGTTGAAAGAGCGGTCGCAGAGGCCTGTCGGCTGAATGTTGCAGGATATTCAGGAAGTGTTAAACAGGAGCAAATCTTGGAGCTTGCAGCGGCCAGAACCAATCTCCCTGGAGTTGAAGACAGATTGCCGTGCGCTGGGGCTAAGAGAGATCCTGAAGACCTATGCAGTTGACGTGCGCCTGGATCCAGATACTGCTTACTCCCGTCTCATCGTGTCTGAGGACAGAAAACGTGTGCACTATGGAGACACCAACGAGAAACTGCCAGACAATCCTGAGAGATTTTACCGCTATAATATTGTCTTGGGAAGCCAGTGCATCTCCTCAGGGCGGCACTACTGGGAGGTGGAGGTGGGAGACAGGTCTGAATGGGGCCTGGGAGTATGTAAGCGAAATGTAGACTGGAAGGAGGTGGTCTACTTGTCCCTCCGCTATGGATTTTGGGTGATAAAGCTGAGGAAGGGAAATGAGTACCGAGCAGGCACCGATGAGTACCCCCTCCTATCCTTGCCAGTCCCTCCTCGCCGGGTGGGAATTTTCATGGATTATGAGGCCCATGACATTTCCTTCTACAATGTGACTGACTATGGCTCCCACATCTTCGCTTTCCCCCGCTATCCCTTCCCTGGGCGCCTCCTACCCTATTTTAGTCCTTGCTACAGCATTGGACCCAACAACACTGCTCCTCTGGCCATCTGCTCCCTGGATGGGGAAGACTAAGAGGGCTACCGTCCTAACCAGAGAGGCCTTGGAATTGGGCCTGGCCCCCATGGGGCTTGGAGGACCCAGCCACTGACAGGTATCTCCTGAAACTGACCTGAGCTCAGAATCCAAGGATTCCTCTGTCTGATCCTTTGGTCATTGCTACCAGGCTGAAGTCTGTCATGAAACCACTTATTTTAAAAAGCAGAGGCCCAGTCAAATGAGCACTGCACCCCATGAGGGAAGTGTGACAGGGCTGATGGTGAGGATCAGACCAGTTCTAAGGTGACTTGTTGGGGTAAGGATCAGGACTTTGTCCGTGGAGTAGCCAACCCCCCTCTTCCCTTATTCCTGTCCGGTGTCACAGTTAAGTCAGTGAGGATGATGAAGTAGACACAATCTTCAGGACACCATCAGATAGGCTTTCCCAATAGGCCAAAAAAATGCTGCCCATACCCAGAGCTGGTTGTTGTGCTGCGGCCAGTCAGAGGATGCTTCCCCTGAGGTTTGCTACAACTAAGCAACCTTTATGTGACCCGCACACTCTGACCACCTGGCAAGAGAAATTCAGTGCAGCAGGGGGACACAGACCCACCCAAGCCACCCCACTGCCGATCCCTCTCTGAGCACAAGCTGGGCAAATCACTGTCCCTTGGACTCCCAGGAAACCAGTGTCCTAGTCCTGCTTTTTTTCTCTAAGTGGCAGGATCAGAAAACCTGTTAGCCTTAGTTTGTATTTTCACTTTATGAATGAGGAAACTGAAATGGCCTTGATGGAGCAAGTTATTTCTTTTTTCTTTTCTTTTCTTTTTTTTTTTTTTTTTGAGATGGAGTCTCGCTCTGTCACCCAGGCTGGAGTGCAGTGGCACAATCTCGGCTCACTGGCAGCTCCGCCTCCTGGGTTCACGCCATTCTCCTTCCTCAGCCTCCTGAGTAGCTGGGACTACAGGCACCTGCCACCACGCCCGGTTCATTTTTTTGTATTTTTAGTAGAGACGGGGTTTCACCATGTTAGCCAGGATGGTCTCGATCTCCTGACCTCGTGTGCCACCATGCCCGGCAAGTTATTTCTTACAAAGCTGCTGAACATAAGATTATAAAAATCATAAAGCATTTTTCACACTCAAATGAAACAAGGTTGACAAATTCACTTCACAGGTCACATGCCTGTGCATCATTTATTATATTTGGGTCTGAAACTTCTCACATGTTTGCAAGGTTTTATGTGTCCTCATTGGGAAAATGGGTGCAATTCAGCATAAAACCTCATATTATTGTCCTGCCTCATGGAGCTGTTGTATAGATCCCAGATCCATCCCATGCATTTGTTCCGTCTGAGGCACAGAGGCAGGCACGCCACAGATTTTGCACGTGGTGACCTTGCCACTGTGCTACGATACAGCCTGCAACTTATAGCAGTGCCTTTGTCTCAGGGCCTCTCCTGACAGTCTTGAGCCTTTTAGGCAGAAAGGTGCTTCAAATGGCTATGATAAGGAATACTAAATATTGTGTTTCTACTTTATTTGTATTATATTGGCTGTTCATGTATGTAGGAGTTAAAACAGGCTAAACTGGAGAAATAAACTCATTCTGCCCAAAAAAAAAAAAAAATTAGGTGAAATCTCATTTATCTTTAAACAAATTAGAGGACTTATCAAAAATCTTTCCGTTTCTATAGAGATGAAGGAAATTTTAATACAGTGGTTCTCAAACTGGGGTGCCTGGACCAGAAACATCTGCATCACCTGGGAACTGATTAGAAATGCAAGTGATCAGGCCAGACCCTCTGAATGAGAAATTCTGGTGGTCGAGCCCAGCAATCTGTTTCACCAAGCCCCCCAGATCATTTTGCTGCTGCTGCAGTTGAAGAACCACTGCCATAATGATTGCCTTGTCTAAGGCCTTGAAAATGAGACTGGAGCATGTTTGGCAGTGTGCTTTGAGAAGCTCTTGGTGAAACTAATGCTGACCTCCTAACTCAGTACTCAAGCACCATACTCTAGCTTGTTTTAAATAGCTGGAAGTCACCTATTATTCAAAAACAGTGCATATTACATAATTGATTTCAAAAAGATTATGTAAAGATAAATGAGGATATTTGTAAAGTGCTTAGTGTGCTTATGTATGTGTGCTAAATGTGCTATGCCTCACACATAGAGGACATTATTTTAATGCGGATAATTGGTATTCAAATTATTACTCTTAATTCATGTTCTCTTTTCTCAAAGCAAAACACAATACATTCTACTCATTGAACATTTATAGACATTTAAACCCAAGGGGAACACTAGAGATCATTTGGTTTAAGCTCCTTGTTTTACTGGTGAGAAAACTGAAGACCAGAGAGGCCACGTGACAGGTCCACAGTCTCATAGGGAATAATGGACAAAGATTAGAAACCACGGCTCTCAACTCCTGGACTAGTGTCTTGTAGAGGAAGCCTTTCATGTTGTACTCATTATAACAACAATAATATTTACTATGAAATTTTCTCCCTTGGCCTTACTAATTATTAACCAGTGCCAACCTCTCCATCTCTACTTCCTCTCACATAAACTGACGCTACTACTCAAAATTATAAAACTGTTTATTGGGCTTAAAACTTTCTAGATGTACATAAATAGAAAATCAATGTAAAATATACATGCAAAAGATACACATTTCTACAACGTTCAGTGAAATCTTGATGCTGAACATCAGATACATATCAGATGCTACATGTGTACAAATTCAAGTTTCCTTGTATATGCGGTCACTTTATTTTGTGTTGTGGACCAGTAAATATATATGCAAGAAATGAACCTTCGACATGCCATTTTATTCTGGAAAAAAAAAAAATGTCTTTGGATTATCCCACCAATCGTATTGATGTTCTTTAGAACTTCACTCTCACTAAACCATACAGCAACATGTGGGAGAAAAGTTCATACAGAAGGAGGAGGAGGGATTTACCTATGTATAAGAAGAAAAATGATCTATTTTAATGTAAAAAGCCTCCAGGGACATCATTGTTCGTTATTCTCTTTTTCTTTTATATTACCTCAAATATTCCTTAGATATAAACAATTAGAGAAAACGTAATTTGCAGTAGCACAATATAAAAATTCAAGTCCTCTAACTTCCAGTTACAGCGTTATACAAATTTGAATGTCTGTATTTTCTCTATTGTATGTTCACGTCACACATTCAAGGCTGATTAGTAGCAGCAATGTTTCTCAGCCCAGTGCCATCCATTGATTTAGCATTTTATTCCTTCCAGAAACCTAGTCATCCCCAAACTGAAAACTTTATATAGTATGTTCTACATTACGGGCCATGAAAATGTGCTGTATCCATTTATTAGTACGAACAGTTAATGATACAC
>NW_012101366.1:3027234-3029743 GCF_000951045.1 Mandrillus leucophaeus
AAAAAAAAAAAAATTAGGTGAAATCTCATTTATCTTTAAACAAATTAGAGGACTTATCAAAAATCTTTCCGTTTCTATAGAGATGAAGGAAATTTTAATACAGTGGTTCTCAAACTGGGGTGCCTGGACCAGAAACATCTGCATCACCTGGGAACTGATTAGAAATGCAAGTGATCAGGCCAGACCCTCTGAATGAGAAATTCTGGTGGTCGAGCCCAGCAATCTGTTTCACCAAGCCCCCCAGATCATTTTGCTGCTGCTGCAGTTGAAGAACCACTGCCATAATGATTGCCTTGTCTAAGGCCTTGAAAATGAGACTGGAGCATGTTTGGCAGCGTGCTTTGAGAAGCTCTTGGTGAAACTAATGCTGACCTCCTAACTCAGTACTCAAGCACCATACTCTAGCTTGTTTTAAATAGCTGGAAGTCACCTATTATTCAAAAACAGTGCATATTACATAATCGATTTCAAAAAGATTATGTAAAGATAAATGAGGATATTTGTAAAGTGCTTAGTGTGCTTATGTATGTGTGCTAAATGTGCTATGCCTCACACATAGAGGACATTATTTTAATGCGGATAATTGGTATTCAAATTATTACTCTTAATTCATGTTCTCTTTTCTCAAAGCAAAACACAATACATTCTACTCATTGAACATTTATAGACATTTAAACCCAAGGGGAACACTAGAGATCATTTGGTTTAAGCTCCTTGTTTTACTGGTGAGAAAACTGAAGACCAGAGAGGCCACGTGACAGGTCCACAGTCTCATAGGGAATAATGGACAAAGATTAGAAACCACGGCTCTCAACTCCTGGACTAGTGTCTTGTAGAGGAAGCCTTTCATGTTGTACTCATTATAACAACAATAATATTTACTATGAAATTTTCTCCCTTGGCCTTACTAATTATTAACCAGTGCCAACCTCTCCATCTCTACTTCCTCTCACATAAACTGACGCTACTACTCAAAATTATAAAACTGTTTATTGGGCTTAAAACTTTCTAGATGTACATAAATAGAAAATCAATGTAAAATATACATGCAAAAGATACACATTTCTACAACGTTCAGTGAAATCTTGATGCTGAACATCAGATACATATCAGATGCTACATGTGTACAAATTCAAGTTTCCTTGTATATGCGGTCACTTTATTTTGTGTTGTGGACCAGTAAATATATATGCAAGAAATGAACCTTCGACATGCCATTTTATTCTGGAAAAAAAAAAAATGTCTTTGGATTATCCCACCAATCGTATTGATGTTCTTTAGAACTTCACTCTCACTAAACCATACAGCAACATGTGGGAGAAAAGTTCATACAGAAGGAGGAGGAGGGATTTACCTATGTATAAGAAGAAAAATGATCTATTTTAATGTAAAAAGCCTCCAGGGACATCATTGTTCGTTATTCTCTTTTTCTTTTATATTACCTCAAATATTCCTTAGATATAAACAATTAGAGAAAACGTAATTTGCAGTAGCACAATATAAAAATTCAAGTCCTCTAACTTCCAGTTACAGCGTTATACAAATTTGAATGTCTGTATTTTCTCTATTGTATGTTCACGTCACACATTCAAGGCTGATTAGTAGCAGCAATGTTTCTCAGCCCAGTGCCATCCATTGATTTAGCATTTTATTCCTTCCAGAAACCTAGTCATCCCCAAACTGAAAACTTTATATAGTATGTTCTACATTACGGGCCATGAAAATGTGCTGTATCCATTTATTAGTACGAACAGTTAATGATACACCATTGAATGCTCCTCCTTAATGGTTTCATATAAAGGCTTTAACACAAAGGAGGTAGAGGATCTGTGGCTTACACAGAAAAATTATTATGTTTCAAGCTGGGCACTGAATTAAAATCTTATCCTAAGTCATGCATCATTAGACAAAAAGCCTGAGGAACTGAAAGAACCATGTAAGCATTTTCCACCTTCAAAATGCTTAAAGAAGTTTTAGATTAATGGAATTTGATGCTTTTAATGATGTCAAAGATTGGATATAAGTGCCGTATTATTTCATTGACTTACTGCCAGATATTAAAGGCAATTCATGATTACTCATTTAATCTTTTCTGATTATGAAAATCCATTATAGCAAGAAAAAAATATAAAGTTCAGAAAAGTAGAAACTATTTATTTAAAAATTAGAATATATTTATACAAAAAGAATATGTGGACATGGGCTTAAAATTCCTCTGGAAGGCTAGGAGCGGTGGCTCATGCCTATAATCCTAGCACTCCGGGAGGCCGAGGCTGGTGAATGACCCGAGGTCAAGAGTTCCAGACCAGTTGGCCAAAATGGTGAAACCCTGTCTCCACTAAAAATACAAAAATTACCCAGACATGGTGGTGCATGCCTGTAATCGCAGCTACTTGGGAGGCTGAGGCAGGAGGATTGTTTGAACCCAGGAGCTGGAGGTTGCAGTGAGTCAAGATCAAAACACTGCACTCCAGCCTGGGCAACAGAGCCAGACTCTGGCTCAAAAAAA
>NW_012101366.1:3030803-3098591 GCF_000951045.1 Mandrillus leucophaeus
GGCCAAGATTATTCTTAAGTCCCAATTTGAATTACCATTGCCGGCATACCAAATATCCCAGGGTGGGTATATTAAAAGCTCTAAAAAGATTCTGTTTTTATTTTTTAGTCAAATGGACAGCTTTTATTCAGGTTCCCAAAACAAAATCCTTGTTTGGCTTACCCACATTTCTTTGAGGCTGTGTGTTTTCTTTCTAAATTCTAGCAACTTTAATGGCCCTAATGTGGCCTCTTCTTGCTCCATCCTCATCTCATCCTTGAATCTTTTATACTTTCACTTCTTCACCCCTGCTTCCTGCACCTATTCAGCTCCCACCCATCTAAGAGCTTCAGTGCTTTCTGGGATCACCGCTTACACCCCACCACACCAGGACAATGCCTACTCTTCCTTCAGGTTCATTATTTCTTTCCAAGAGGAAATTTCCCTGAGCCACCCCCACTTCCAGTTTCATATGATGGCATATCTCTGTTTATATGTCGTAGCATCACAGCCTCTCCCTATTGCAACTGTTATTATGCATGCCATTTTATATTTAACGGTGTCATTTTTTCAAATTATCTATCACTTAGCACTACTAAAGTCAGAGTTCATGCCGGTTTTTCCCCCATTATTAGCCTCAAGCATCTATATGCCTGCCAAAAAATAGACACATATACTCTGCCTATTGACTGAATGACAATAAATGAATGACTGCCCAAATACACACATACACACTGGCAGGCAACCAGAGATTGAACAGATGAGTAAGCACAGAACATCTCTTTGTGAACTTTGCCAGCCATTAGCATTTATACTGACCTAGGGTCCTATATAATTTTTGTCCTATATAATCAGTTAGGCTGTGCTTTATAAAACACTGTGGTACACACACACACACACACACACACACACACACTTGTTTGCATGAGCATGCCAACATAAAGATATCAGTATTTTTGGTGGTCAAGCCCTCTCTACTCAACAGTATAATCAAGTTTCTGGTGGTGGTGGTTTTTAATAACTCATATTATTAAAAATCCCCAAGAGCTAAAGAACTATTTTACATTATAATCCTGCAGAAAAAGTCCCAAGTTAGGTAGGATTTAGAGAGGTCCCAAGATGCTGAAGGAAGCTGATGAAAACACTAGGTCCATGCATGCAGACAACAGATTTCTGATAAGTCGTATTTTCCTTCTGGCAGTCTTTCAAGAGATGATGAAAAAAAGTAGCAAGTCTCACTTAAAATGAAACGGCGTCTGTTTCCCTGTAAGTCTTCACATGCATTTTGTTTTTACTATTCTGTTATGCAGTATGATTGTTTAAAAAGAAATAGAAACAGGTTTTCAAGCAGAAAACCTACTTTGTACTGGCTATGTAGCCTCAGACGTTCTCTCCATTCCTTAGTTTCTTCACATGAAAAATGGGGGTGATGCTGGCGAACCCCACTGATGAACTGGAGAGGTCAGGTGTGGAAAGCAGGCAGCCGTGCCTGACCACAGGGCGTATGCTTGCTTCCCCTCTTTCTAGCTGCCTCCTGGGAACACTGCTTTGTTCATGTTGATAGCCTCTAGTTTACCCAGATATCTGTGTGATGTAATTACTCAAACAGCTTTAACTTAGTAAATTTAAAATAACACTGAGAGAGGCCACTTTTCTTTTTTCTTTCCTTCCTAAGAACAAAGCAGCCTAATACTTGTGCTTGAAACATACACAAAAATACATATTTGAGGATAAAACCCATCTTGGCTATCAGTTAGGCTGTGTTTTCATCAGAAAACAAAATTGGTTTTGAAAATGAAGGAAATTAGTATAATGTTTTTCTGAGATTCTTTCTTACACACAAACACACAGACACACACACACACACACACACACCCCATTACCTCATTTTCCCCTTACTATTTTCCCTCCCATCAAAAACACACCCTTTATTTCTATACTTCTTCAGAAGTGGAGAAGGCAGTTACTCTCAAAACCTCCAAAGAATTTACTAGTACTAAAGCTCCAGTTAATTCTCTCCAGTGTTTGGTCACGGGGTTTTTCATTCTGTCCAAAGCTGATTGAAGGTCTTGTAACGCGTCTCTGTAGTTATTTCCATAGTGAGCACTCCAGGTATACAGAAAATCATAGGCAGGCTTCCACATCATCTATAAAGGAAAAAAAAAAAATAGATTGGAGTAGTGTGGAAGTAGAAAGGAGAGGAAAATAGTTTTTTAAAAAAAGAGGTAAAAAGCCTCTTAAGATTTAAAAGAAAACGGAATGCCAATTATACATGAACTTATTTGATGTCATAGAAAATATGGTTTAATAACTATCAGATTCCTGCTATATCCTTGTATTTTTAAAACTAGAGATTTTAAAAATAATAACTACAAGTAGGGCCTTTTTTCCATTGATCCATCATCTATACATTGCTGTTGCCTTAATGTGAATATAAAATTCCTTGGACAATTTTTTGATGATAACAAATGTTACTGAGATAGCCTTTTTAGTATTTGAGAGACTTTTAAGGTTAATTATTATTGTTCTACCTATCTGTGATGAGTTTTATGACACCAAATAATATATAAGGGAGAAATACTATATTTAACATTTTAAATCATTTTACTCGAGCAAGTCTATAAACAAGCAAAAATCTAGCTTCTTGATCAAGTCATGATGAAAGCAAAAATACAGTTCTGTAATTTAAAACATTTCTTTCATGATATGTTTTGTAATCCAAAGAAAAACCAATATTCAATGCTGCTTCTTTTTGCTTTTCCTAAGCACCTACCCATACCAATGATGTCATTGTTTCCATAGAAATAAATGTACGTCAAAGAGAAACTTCACATACAAGCATGTATGTAATGGTAACCAAGGCAACCAGGCTAGAGAGAGAATAGAGACAAAGGCAGACCAAATAAGACAAACTGTAAAATACACACACACACACACACACACACACACACACACACATCACACACACAACAGCTTAAAATGAATTTTCTCTAGGGAAACAACAAAATGAACCCTACACTTATAATTGGAATATTTGAAATATAAGCTTAGTTATTTGCTTATTTGGGGGGTTTCATTGAACTAATTTGGTTGTGATTCTATCACTTTCAAAATATAGGAACACAGACTCTGAGCTAAATATTATGCAGAACTGCCCTTTTAAAGTAGAACCTCTATCACAGTTTAGTGATATCACATGAACTAAAGCCTTGGCATATAATTTTCACCATCCTCCAACATCCTCATACAGTCTAATTTTAAAGTTAAAAGAATTAAAGACCTAAATAGGGAGTTCCATTATGTATTTGATTCAATCCACATAAAAGACTCTAAGGACAATTTTATGTTATTTGTCCAAATTGACATTCCTGGGAAGCCATGACAACCCGTTTCCTTATCTCTCTTGACAAAGCTTAATTTTGCAAGGTAGAGAATAAAAGACAATTATCAAAGTTATACCATATCGGTATATGATGCAGCAACAAAATTCACCTCAGATTTTTGTATGTAAGTTTTGCCCTCACCAACCAGATTAATAATTTATCTTCTATGTCTGATAGAATGTGAATGAGGAATCTGCTCATCTACATTTCTGAAGATGTACATTGAAACCAAACTTCTCAAAGTACAATTGCCACTAGTTTCTCAACAATGAAATATCAGTTGAGACATAATAATGGAAACTTTTTGTCAGACTCAATCTTGGTTGTCACTGCTCAGTTGCAAAGAATCACTAAACAAATAGATTATTCTGTAGTGGGTATATTCTGTCTGTAAAATCCCTGAGACATGGATACTACCTTCCATTCACTTAAAAGTCCCTGATGCCCAACGAACTGGTTCAAATTGTTACGTATTTTTTTAAATAATGGTGTTTATAGCTAAAGGCTTCTAAGACTGTTCTAAGTCCATTAGTGATTGAGTCTGACAAATGATGTATCTGGAGACATTTTATGATAAACAGCAACTTAAAACATTTCTGTAAAAAGGGGATGGCATAGTAGATTAGCGTAAAGCATCGCAGAAAACAGATGTCTCAAGAATTATAAACGGGTAATTTTATATTGGGTTGTCCACTACACTACAGATTCAAATACTTTTATAGTCAGAAGCAGCCAAAATGGCCCCACCTACTTTCATGAGTAGAAAAGCTCTGTATCTGTGGCCTATCTTGCTGCAGGACTGTGAATTGCTATGTATAGAAAAGCCCTTAGGCACACTCAATCAAGAAGCAGCTCCTCCATGCTGCTGAGGGCAGGAAATGCCAGAGGTGATGCAAAAAATAGAAACTACAGATTCAGGAAAGGTCCAATGACACATCTACTCATGCACTTATGCAGAGCACCATATAACATCTTCACACTTGGCAATTTGCACTAACAACAGAGTAGTGTCGACAGCTTTTGCAAATCAGAGAAATTTGGGTACATTACTGAGTCCCAGGCCCTAATTAAGACTTTTGAAGGTGTAAAGACTTTCCAAGAGTCCCCTGAATTTTTCTGAAATGCAAGGGGGAATATTGCCCTAAACCAATTTGAGATTCCCTGGAGTGTAAAACATAATGTGGCTAGAAATGGGTAAAAGAGCATTGGGCTGAAAACAACAGGGCGTTGATAAACTTTATGATTTACACTAAAATATGAGCATATTCTGCATTCCAGTTTTCCTCCTCATTGCAGCAAATTAAACCTGAATATTCCTTTGGTGCAAAATTTCATCTTCCATATACAAAAATCATTGGTAGCTCTCAATAAAGATGATAGAGAAATGCTTTGATAGCATACATACAATGAAAATATTCAACATTATCATGGTTCATTAACTATTTCACTTATTAAATCAAGGTTTATTGAGTACCTCCCACTACAATAAATTTTGTTATAGTAAGAAATAAAATGATGAATATTGCATGACTCTTGCTTTTAGAAGCTTATAGCATAGGAAGGAGATAGATACTTGCACAAACACTGGCACAATGGATATAATAGGATGTGAGAATAACAGAAAGACTCAAAAATTACTTGCATATTTTAAATCAGTGTGAGAAAAAAATGATTGTTCCATTCACTGAGAGGCATGATGCCATAATGGAAAGAAAGATAGGTTTGGGTGTCAGAGTCCTGTGTTTACATCGGAGTTCCATTGCCTATTTGATAGGTCAGTTTGATAAACTAATCAAGTTATCTCAGGTTGGAATTTTTTTAATCTATAAAATATGGATAATCATTCCCAAATTTTGTGTTCAAAACACCTCAGCAAGTATCTGGCATATAGTTTGCATTTATACTTTTCAAAAGATAGGGAAGAAATAACTTATTTTTTTTTTTTTGGTAGGGGCAAGCTAAGGAGTTATTTTCAGCCCTACTGAGCATCAAGCAAAAGGGAGGGTATCTGATAAAAAATTATGATTGGAAAGGGGAGACGACCTTGAGAGGACAGACAAGGGTTTGGCACCACTTGTGCTACAGGGATGGCAAAACACATGAGAGTAGAAGAAAATGCCAAGGAAAAGAATAAAGGGATACAAAATTTAATTCTCAACTAAGTCAATGATTAGTGGCTACAAGAGAGAAATAGAAGCAATAAAAGGATGGGGAGAAGCTGGAGTCAAAGGGAAAGAAAGTGAATCACGTGCTTCATCTTGCAAAAGCCAAGAAGTATAATAACATCCGAAAAAGGACATGCATTGGCTTGCTGGAGCCAGCTCACACAAGCTCCCTGGATATCCTCCCAACTCCAGTTCAGTGACACCACAATGGTAGGTTAAAATGATGTCCGATTGGAATATTTACACTAAGAAAATTAACAAAAGCTATAAGTTTAGGGTTTTTCCCTTTGCAGGGCTGGATGTTAAACATATGCCAGTGTAACACTCAGGACTTCCCTTTTCTGTTACCTCCACTGCTACCTGTAACATCAACAACGTGGGAATATAAAGAAAAACTTGGCAAATCCAGGATTTTGGAAATTAGCAAGCAGCAGTAGAAAATAGAGGTATTTTTAAAAGAAAAAAGTTTTAGTAATATTCTATGATGGCAAGGGGATTTGGGTTTGAATCTTAGCTTTGCCATATGGAGAATTTAAGGTTAATGAGTCTTAAAGAGGTAGCTTATATGAAGCACCCAAGAAGAAAGGTTAACTTCCTTTGGCAGAAACGTAAATACAAAAAGATGTTAAAATCATTATGGAGTTAGGGCACAAAATTAGAGGGACAAGTATCATGAGAAATTGAGAAGGAATGGGAACAAAAGCATATGTCAAGAGTTATGTACTTAATACACTGATAGAAAATATTAAATTTGGGGAATTATGTTTTCCCTTAATAAGTAAATCTCTAGGCCGGGGATGGTGGCTCACGCAAGTAATCCCAGCACTTTGGGAGGCCAAGGTGGGTGGATCATGAGGTCAGGAGTTTGAGACCAGCCTAGCCATTAAGATGAGCCCTGTATCTATTAAAAATACAAAAATTAGTGAGGCATGATGGTGCGTGCCTGTAGTTCCAGCCGCTCGGGAGGCTGAGGCAGGAGAATCGCTTGAACCAATGGGCAGAGGCGGAGGTTGCAATGAGCCGAGATCACGCCACTGCCCTCCAGCCTGGGTCTCAAAAAAAAAAAAAAAAAAAAAAAAAAAAAAAAATCTCTATTTGAGCTTTGCCTTAACAAAATCTGATTAATAGTCCAGGTCTCATCAATACAATAAATAGGCTAATCAGTTGTTTGATTGTCCTTTGTGGAATAGATGGAATAGATATATGAACATTTGGACACAAGTTCTAAAGATACTTTTATTTTTTCTGCATTTTTTATTAACTCGTTTCGTTCTAGTCTTCTTAAAAAGTAAATACATATTATCCAAGACAGAGACATAAGAGGTAATTTGTGTACATTAATTAACAATAGACTCTATGAAATTAAGCCCTAAAATACCTACCCAGTTAGGTCACAAAAAATTCTAGATTTTGTAACAAGTTGCAAAGAAAATGAAGTCATCTTTTCTGGAAATGTTTGAAGGAATAAAATGGGTAGAATAAATAATTTTCTTTCTGTACTGACTAACATTTAATCCTCCGAAGGCTAGAAAGGAGTTGCAGACCGCCAAGATCTCTTCCAGATTTATGTCGTCCTGTATCTATTCTGCGTTTTAAAAATAGTTCTTCCTCTCTTGCTCAATGTTATGATTCAGAAAAGATATGCAGAAACTCTGCACTTGTGTTTCGAAAAATCAAAAGGAAAGCATGCTCCTGAGGGTTTGTTTTTTAGTTGTTAAATTATTCTTAACCACAAAAATACTCTCAGCCTTCTCATTTCTATCACAAATATTTAATACATAGGCTGCATTCTTACCCCTCTATTCTTAGATTTTTTGTTGTTGTTGTTATTATTATACTTTAAGTCCTAGGGTACATGTGCACAATGTGCAGGTATACCTGTGCCATTTTGATGTGCTGCACCCATCAACTCGTCAGCACCCTATTCTTAGATTTTTAATGGTAACTTCATGATGTTGCAGTTTCATTCTTAAATAGGAAGCGTGAGGCTGATAAAGGCACATAGTTGTTAACTTTTCATCTATGTGCTTTTCTCCTTATTAAAAAAAAAGGGCAGCAGCGTGAGTAAGTATTTAACATAGGAAGTTCAGCAGTTTTCCAAAGTTCCAGCTTTTGTGTGGAAGAAGTGTGTCTTAGGTTATCTTGTCAGTGTTAGAGGACAAAGTAAACAGTAATGGAGCAATAAAAAGTAGTAAGTGGGGATGCCGAAAGAAATTAAATAGGAATAAAGGCAAAAAAAATATATAGTTTTCCAAATTTAGAGTGCTCATTTCCAGAAGCCAGTAAGACTCATTAGATAATGCACTAGAAAATGAAATGCAACATGAGTAAAAGAAATTCAGATTTGAGCATAGCATTCTGTGTCTTTTTTTAGCTTATAAAATATGAATAGCAAAAAGAATGCAATTGGTTTTAACTACTTTTGGATAATTACATTTTGTCACATTAAAGGATTAGTAATCCACCTACTTTTCTCAGAAACTTATAGGAACAACATTTCATTTTCAGTACCATTAGCTGAAGAAGTATTAAGGCAAGGTTGCCTTCTTAATGATTATTACATATGTTCTATCCTCAGTACATCATTTACAATATTCAGGTAAGCTTTAACATTACCTATAATTAATAAGTACATAAATATTGTTGAAGGTAAGATTGCTGTTGTCTTCAGAAGACAAGGGAGGCTAACATATCTGGGGGCCCCTATGTCCTTACCAAGGAGATGCTGCTTGGTTAAAACTTGACACAATATTCTGTTGAAAAAGTATAACTGGGGACAACCAGCTAAATTTGGGTAAGAATAACCACTTGGAACTTCAGGGGTTAAGCATGAGCTAGAGGAAGACAGAGGACCTATTCCTTGCTAGTGCATCTGCTTAAATAGTCAAGCATTGTAGGAAAACCTGCTGCTTAAGCCATTCTTACCAATTCCTAATTGGGAGGATTCCTCATTGCCTCCTCATCATCACTGCCACCCATGCCCCTGCCAAAAACATATATTCATAGAGACAACTGACATCAGTGTTTAAAGAAATTGGGCTTTTCCAATTTAACTTTTCAATGTAAACATTAAAACAAATGAAAAAACATAGTGTCAAGAGCTCTGGATTTAGAGGCACACATCATGGTTTAAATCTAGACTCTTAATTTAGCAGCTCCAGGATCTTAGGTAAGCTATCAACCTTCTTTACACCCTTGCTTTCCCCTTCTGGCAAATGAGAAAAAAAAGGTGTACCCAATGCTATAAAAGAATTGCTAAGTGTACAAAGGAATGGATGTAAATGTTTTCGGCACACAATAAGTGCTCAATTAATGCTAATTATAGTTGAGTTTAAAGTTAAGTAACAAAATCACAGTCAACTATCTAGGAAAAGAACCCAGGTAACCTTGCTATAAATCTAGGGCCATTTTATTAAAGTATTGCCACAACTTTATTTCATTATTAAGCAGTTCTAACAAATTCTGATTTTGGTCTTACATATAGCTGGATTTTGGTTTTCTGAAATTCCTTATTATTTATGTTCCCTAGTACTAAAGCTTGAAAAAGAAAACCTAAAATCAAAATTAGTGTCTTTAAATCCATTTTACATTTTCTTAATAATGTTTAACTTAATATGCTTGTTATTTCTATTTGATTTTCAGTGTATAATATAGAACTAAGTCAAAAATCATAGGAATATAATGTGTTACCCCAGAAATTTCACTGTGCTTTGTTTGCTTTCTTACCTCATTCCTCCCAAAATGGAGTATCTTTTTGAAATTAAAGGTTGTAACAAGTATAGAATTGTACAGGGTAGACGATGGTAATCTAAATAACATCACTGTGCCACATCTCTAGTTCAAACAATGAATATTTGAGATATCATTCTACACATTTTACAGCTGGTATGTGAATTTCCATGTAATACTTTTCCCTTCTCTAAGAAATTATAAATATATTTCTCATTTCAAAAGAACAGCCAACAAAAGAATTAAGTACCAAGGCTAGAACTGAACCAGGCCCCGATCAGAACTTGATAATTCAACATCCCTGTAAGCAGAATCCAGAAGTTGCCATGTAAGCCAGAAAACCATATAGCCCAAGGATATTTCTCTTAACTTTTGCAAGAGATAATTTCCAAGGAAAATTAAATGTTGTTAAGCCCTTAAGAAATAAGTTGATCAGCCAAGCCTTTATCTCATTTTTTTTCCATGCGTTGCTATTCTGCCAGTTTCTCAGATGAGAAACCTTGAAATAATTGCTAACTTTTTCCTTACATTCTTCCTATAGGCACTCTCAGTCATATTACTACAAAAAAGTGTATTTTATTATATTTTCCAAAAACTACTCAATGTTATATAGTTGTCAAATTCACCTTTTCCTCTTCCTGTTTGTTAAAAAAATAAATAATATGTATTTAGTGAAAGCAATATGCAAAAAATGTCCCAAATATTACACATTTGTTATCTCATTTGATCTTCTAAACATCCAATGAGTAAGATAGTATTATTTTCCTTACTTCACAGACACACAAAATAGATTCCTAGGAAAGTAAAGTAATTTGCCCAAGGCTTGAGGGGTAATAGATAATAGAGGTGGAACAGAAGTCCAGCCAAGAATCTTAACCTCTATGCTCTGGTAGTCATTGAAGACTCCCCTCCATTGATACCAACATATGTACCTGACCACATCCCCCAGTAATTATTAAAATGAACTCTCCCCTCCCGGCCACATCTTCTCTGTGGTCTCTAGAGCTCACTGATATTTAGAAGCACTGAAGTCTACTTCTATCCCTCTCCAATTACTCAAAGGCCACCCATCCTTCAAAGCTAGGATGTGTCTTCTAATTGCTCCTCACCACTTTGATATTTTTTAAAAAAGTTAAATTTGAAAGGACTTACCATTAGTATAATACAGCAGTTAGGACTTTATATAAGACAAAGTGAATTCGGATCTAAGCACTTGCACTTAATAGCCATGTAACTGGATAAATTACACAAATACATTCACCCTCAGTTTACATATATGTAAAGAGCAGATGGCCATAATGTTTTCCTTACAAAGTATATTGAAATAATAGAGATATTGTAAAGACAATGCTCATAATGACTAGCTGACAATGAACACTTGGTAAATTACAACTATTACCATTGTCATCTAATCATATACCTTTAAGAAATATTGTAACAATTCAAATATTAACAGTTTATCCCAATTCCCAGGCCAAAATAAAACCTGGTTTTTAAGAAGAAAATAATCATATTTTGTGTTTTTTATGGCTCCAAAACCAATGTTCAGAACTGATAGACCCAGAATAATCGTTAAGTGTATGGATGAATTAAATACTGAAGGCTAGGACACAGATATAAGATACGAAACAAGTGGAAAGAATTCCATGTGGAATCTTTTATACACTTATAGAAAATGAATAAAACTGCTTGAAAATCAACAACTTTCCCATCTTTAATCTAGACTTGGAATAAAGTACTTTGAACTCTCTAGCAGCCAGTCAGAAAATGAGGAACAGGTTGTGAATAGAAGATACAAAGGAAAATTAGATCTGCATTGATTAAATGGTGACTACAAAAAGACTTAAAATACACCTTCCCAGTTATGAATCTCTACAGGTGAGTAGTTTCTGAGATAAAAAAATTACCATGAGGAACATAGACTTCGCTGGTTTCCACTGGGAGAGTAGCCCATTCTGGCAGGTCGGATAAGAAACCATTCTCGACAGGACTATTGGTGCCTGTGGTTGAGGTAGAGCCCAGTGGGCAAAGGTAATTTAAGAAAGGAAGTGAGGCCAGAGCGGTGGTTCACACCTGTAATGCCAGCCCTTTGGGAGGCCGAGGTGAGTGGATCACTTGAAGTCAGGAGTTCGAGACCAGCCTGACCAACCTGGTGAAACACCCACCTCTACTAAAAATACAAAAATCATACAGGTATGGTGGCATGCGCCTGTAATCCCAGCTACTCGGGAGGTTAAGGCATGAGAATTTCTTGAACCTGGGAGGCGGAGATTACAGAGAGCCGAGATTGTGCCACTGCACTCCAGTCTGGGCAACAGAGCCAGACTCCATCTCAAAGAAAAAAAAAAAAAAAAAAAGAAAGGAAGTGAAACTTTAATGTCCTTAGTGAATATGCGTCCTTATTAAACGAGATAAAAATAGCATAATCTATATTGTTAAGCAAGGGGGCCAATGAGGGAGTTGTAGAACAATTGTTGTCATTTGTGGTAATCATCCCTAGAAGGCTCAGTGAAGAGCACCCAATTTTGGCCAGTGAATTTTTTATCTCTGAATCCCCAGCATGTCCCCTTGTAAAATTTAACATTTAAAAAGTGAGCTATTTTTCTAATATTCTATTGATTTCTTTTTTAAAAAATTAAAACTCTAAATATATTCAGAAAACTCCAATAAATTTTCACTAACTTTCACGGAAGAACCTTGGCAATAATGACATCTTTGTATAGCATAAGTGCATTTTTTCCTGAAAGAAATGCTCTGAAAAATACACTTTGTTTATTATCAGATTCAAGCTTTACAGTTTTGTTTTTTGGTAGTATTATCATGTCATTAGAAAAACTGAGTAACATTTCTTAAAATTTAACTTGAGGAGGTGGTTAATTTAAAAAGTGACATTCTCAAAAGTCCAAAGAGAGGCTTTTTCTTCACCTTAGAAAAAATTAAGAAATGGTTAAGGTATTCAGAAAATCTGACAAATGAATTATTAATATACTTAATTCTTTAATCAGCTTGAGGCTTGGTAAAGATTTAATTTTGAGGCAAATTTTGATACTATTATGGCTACTTTACATGGCCTGAAAAGAGGACAAATATAAAATGAAATGAGTTGCTTAACCCTGGCCGCACCTTCTGACTCTGCAAATTAGTCACCATATTAAACAGTGATGGACAGAGTGCAATGGTTAAAGTCATGGACTCTGAAGTCAAACGTCTGTGCTCTAAACATGGTTCCAGGACTTTCTAGCTGTGTATGTTTAAGCAAGTTACTGATCCTCTCTATATCTTAGATATTAGTGTCTGCCCCACAAGTTTTTATTGAAAGGATTACATTAGTTAATTTTTGTAATATTTCCAGAACAGTGCCTGTCACGGAGTCAGTGCCAGATAACTCTCCCTAAGATACAATAAAAATAGAACAAAGGGAAGAGAAAGAAGTTAAAGGAGAGAAAGTAAGTGAAAGAGCCCAACTGTAGGCATTGGCACACATAGAAGGCAATTTTTGCAGTGTGTGCCCTCTGAGGAAATGAGATACAGGAAAAAAAGCAGCCCAGTAACTGCTAGACCTGGTTATCTCCCTGCCCCAGTGCACTTCCCCCTTTCTGCACCCCCTACCCAGAACTAATATCAGTGTGCTTTGAAATCAACTACTTGACTTGTAAACTGATCATATTTAAGAATCTCCTCCCAAAGAGAAAAATTATACAGCTATTTTTTTAGGAGGTTGGAAATTAGCATATATTTACCCATTAGTTAAGTGACCTCATAGGTAAGATTTCTGTAGATTATTTGGAATGACCTTAGGCCAATATACTGTGGATTTTTCTAAGTATTGAATAACATGAATCTGAGTGATGACTATTACTATTAATCACAATAAGTTGAACTATCATAGAAAGTCACCTAGGGGCTTTCCTTTCTCCTTCTGAGTGTTTATCAGCCTCAGGCAAAGACTTAGTCATTTATGATTTGGGCTCTGCAAAAGTAAATAATGGAAAAGTAGGTGGTTTGCTGGCCTCCATGAAGATTTAGGGGAAGACAAACTATAAACAACCACAATTAGAAAGAAGCCAGATGCTTAAGGAGGCTGACAGAATAAATAACTCTGATAAATAACTCGCAACAAAACTCTTTCAAAACAGAACCTTATGAAGAAAAAAATGTCCTGCTTTCAATTAGACAACTTCTTAATCAGTTAACTGAAATGTCCGAATCAGAAGAGCGTATCCCTCATAATATTTGTTTTTCCTTCTCACAGGCTTCCCATCTTTCATCTCATTCTGTAAACACTTGAGTCCATTTTGTGTACTGCACCAAATGCTCTATTATGCTTATTTACAGGCTGTAATGCCCTTTTAAGTTTATGGAGATAAATGTAGTCTCTGAGGGGAAAGACATCTTCAGTCCTTGGCTGCTCCTGGCTAAAGAGTCTTATTTTGGAGAAGTCCTGGCTGGAGAGCCAGGCTGCAGGAACTCAGACACCAGCCTGCTGACACTTCCACTGCGGCTGCTGGAATTCAGCTGACTTGATTCGTCTCTACTTTTCATGCAAAGGTGGCTTTGTCCTGTTCACCCAACTGGAATGGTTGCATCAAAGTAAGAAAATTTTCTCCAAAAATGAATTCCCAGCTCTATGCCAAAAACAAAGTGAAGAATACCTCTTCTGCCCTCACCAAGTCATCTCTAACAAGAGAGAGATTTCCTTAAACATAAATATCTTCAAAATGCTTGTTCATTTAGAGAGAGAGATACAGAATATTTTACATGTGCCCTTCACTGGAATATTTTTATTTATTTAATTCAATAAAAATTGACTCACAGTTCTTTATAGTAATCTGGAGAAAAATATTTATCTAACTTGTGCCTAACAGCATACATTTGTTTTGATAAAAAACAATATTTTCATGGTAAATATTTACTTTGTACTAAGTGCTATCATTCTGCAATTGATGCCTGTAGTTATTGTAGGCAACATTGTGAAGGAGATAATGAAGCTCTTAGGTATCTATTTCTCATCACCAGTGGCTCTATATCCACTTTCTTAATGCTTCTTGTCACTGAGCATTAGTTATCACAAGTGACTAAGTCTATGCCTGAGGCCGACAAATACATATTATTATACTTTCCTCTATTGTCCTGACTTGATACTGTCTCCCACCTTCAAAATTTACCTGTTTTATGACTCAAGTTCTTATAGCCATCCCCACTTACTGGCCCAATTTGATCAATTAATTCATTGATCAAAGGCCATGAGAATATGAAATCCAAAAGAAGAAATATCAATATTTTAAAGGCTCTCAATGCCTTTTAAGAGAGTGTGTGTATATTTCAGATTGTACTGAGGAGTTACTAGTGCAGTGATTCAGTTAGTGGATCATCTTGGACAGTCCCCCAGTGAATCCGTGAATGTGGTACGGGTTTGATTACATTAGTGTTACTTGGTCTGCAGCTTTTCACTATTGAATTACACAAACAAGTCTTACCTCAACAGCAATATCTCCAGTGTTTCCTCGATGAGGAATTTCATATGCCTCCATTTGTTGCTTTGTGAGTCGTACTAACTTTTCAGCTAGTTCCCTCCAGCCTTTTCCAAGCTTGACAGCTGAAGTCAGAATAGCAGCTTCTTGGATGAGACGTGCAACTAACCATTGGCAATCCATTTTCAGAAGAGCCTGCAGCAACAATTACATGTCACAATTAAAAGCAACTAACTTGGGCTTTTTTCTCTATAAATTGGCATTTTTATTACATATTCTACAAATGGGAGTCCTTTTTTCACAACATATATAATTGAGTTTTCTAAAGCTCAAGAAGTTGATTCACATTTAAGCAAATTCTATAAGCAAACTACAGTAGACATAACTAAGTCAGAGTTAGGGGAGATTTAGAACTAATTCAGTGGCTAATTATAGGACCTTGGATAAACCACTTAACTAATATGTGTCTTTATATCTTTAATTGTGAAAAAAGGAAGTTAAAGTACACACTTCCAATGGTACTCTGAAGTTCCAGCAGTCTAATTTATCAATCTAGGATTGGTTATTTACTCATGAGAAATAAAGCCTTGCTCTATGAGAGGACTGGCTATAAGAATTTCTCTAAAGTGTATGTGAACTGGTGATGGTAAATATTATTCTATTTTCACCAAAATATGACTTAAAACGCCCCAGAATCATATCTGTTGTGGGAAAAAAAGAGACATTCCTTCAACTTTGAACAAAGCTATTGATGTTTATAAGTTTAAAATATATATATGTTTATTGAAATACTCTCCCTCATCACCAGTAGAATGGTATTAAACATAAACTACAAGGTATTAAAGACAAAACGCCGGCCGGGCGCAGCGGCTCACGCCTGCAATCCCAGCACTTTGGGAGGCCGAGGTGGGTGGATCACGAGGTCAGGAGATCGAGACCATCCTGGCTAACACGGTGAAACCCTGACTCTACTAAAAATACAAAAAATTAGCTGGGTATGGTGGCGGACACCTGTAGTCCCAGCTACTCCAGAGGCTGAGGCAGGAGAATGGCGTGAACCCGGGAAGCGGAGCTTGCAGTGAGCCGAGATCGCCCCGCTGCACTCCAGCCTGGGTGACACAGCAAGACTCCTTCAAAAAAAAAAAAAAAAAAAAAAAAAACACACACACACACACCTAGTCTTCTACAATGCAAAATAGAAAACCATCAGACTCTTACCTAACCACGCATGTTTCAAACAAGTCTACAAGTTTGTGTTTTGCCTTGAGTACTATTTTTAAAATATGGGATTACATCTATCCATACTTCTTCTTTGTTCAAATGAGAAAATAGAGTAGCTCCCCCTTATCCAGGAGACACGTTTCTAGGCCACCCAGTGGATACCTGAAACTGCAGATGGTACCAAATTTTATACACACTATGTTTTTTCCTATACATACACACCTATGGAAAAGTTTAATTTATAAAATAGGCACAGTAAGAGATTAGCAACAATAGTAATAAAATACAAAAATCATAACAATATACTCTAATAAAAGTGATATGAATGTGACCTGTCTCTCTCAAAATACCTTATTGTACTCCACTCACCTATTTGTCAATCATGGTTGATGGTAGGTAACCAAAACCACAGAAAGTGAAACTGTGGATAAGGGGAACTACTGTAAACATACTTTGTAGCCCCTCATTATTTAATGGCACTTTGGGGGTTTATCTACCAATATGAAACAATAAGTAAAAATGAATGAGCAAGTAAGGCTATGAAAGTTGATAGCATGTTCATTCCCCTGGAAGTATGCAGTTAGAAGGACTACCTGTGGTTTTGATACATAAATGGATCCAAACCTTTATACTGAAGAGTTACAGCCTCAGTGAGAAACAATACTGAGCCAGCGGGTCCCTGGTGGTGCTTTTAGTAATCTGTGGAGTGGGGTTACTATTTTATATTCCAGTTTCTGGTTTTAGAGAAAAGATCTGTACTTGGAGTCACAAAACATGAGTTTAAAATCCAGCTCCACATAGTATAAGACTTTAGATGCATCACACAATATCTCTATTTAATGATTTTAAAAATTGATATAGTGTTAATTCTACTTTGTCTAAACCTCCATAATCATTGTGAAAATCAAATTGGATGCTGAAGTGCTTTAGAGAGTGTCAAGCATGTAAGGACAGCCAGTCTCAATGTTGAGAGATGACTGAAGGGTTTGGATCCCACAATCTTTTTCAGCTTATCAGGTCTCTTCCTGCCACCCCAAATTAATATGCAATCCTAGGAAAATGTATATTTACTACGCAAAGAAATTTTCACGAGACAACTCTATACCCCAGGCTCCATCACCTGCCAGTCAGAGAACCAGGCCTGAGCCTCTTCAAACAGAAATCCTGAAACCTCCACTAAGGCTTGGAAACTCCACACTTGAATGGACTCTCTACTAGATTTTCTAGCTGGACACTTGAGGCACTCGGATAATTATCATACCCCAAAAAGTACAGGTATGATCAGGCTTGAACTTTCAGACCATCATTAATGACCTTTGGCCATTACAATATTTTTAGGCCACTAAAAGAACAAAAGAAATTATTTTTCCAATTCAAACCTTTGCAGGTGAATACTGAATATGAGCTATGAGAGTTAATGAGCTATTACAAAATGCACATGCAGCTTCCACCAGGTAGGGCAGCTTCGAACATTCAGTCTCCAATAGTTCTGAATGTCCCAGGGTAGGTAGGAATGCAGCACACCATAAAAAATCTATCAACATAGCAACTGGATATTGGAACTTTTGAATTTCAGCTCCTCTAAGTATCACTGTGGAATCATCAAAAATATTGAAAGACAGATAATGTTATATATATTTATTTATTATATGAATCATTGTTAATGTCACAGATTAAATTTGTCCTCCAAATATTTTCTACTTCTTTTGCATCTTGATTAAAACTTTGCCCATTTGCATGAACCTGCCTATATAATTTTATTTACCTTCTACAGAGCACCAGCCTTTCACAATTATAATGATATTTAATACACATACCTACACATATATAGTATTTATACAAACATTTTTATACACACACACATTACTTTGTTTCATGAAGGCATAGTGGCTTTAAGCATGAAACCAAAACATATTTAAATCCCATCTATAAGAATAGGCAGCTATAGGACTTAGGCAAATTGCCTAACTTTCTAAGACTTGGTTTCTTCCATCTGTAAGATGAAGATACTAGCTATACTTAACCCCATAGAGTTGTTAATGGCTAAATGAGCACTAGAGAAGTATTGACAATCATTATTTTTGCACTCATGTTTTAACCATTTTTAGAAATATGCTCTTGATATTTTTTATTTGTATAAAATATTGAATTTCTACTTTAAAGGTAAAAAGTATTTTGTAATTCTCCACTGAGCCTTCCACTGGGTTGGATACTACATTAAAGAATTTGACCCTAAGAATCCTATTTAAACATGAGGATTAAGATGAGAATACTAATATCATTGTTTGGGCTGTAATGCATTGCATACATAAGAATATTAAATTGCTAAAGGATATTGGTAATACATTTTAAAAAAAGAAATAGCCAGGTGTGGTGGCTCATGGCTGTAATTTCAGCCCTTTGGGAGGCCAAGGTGGGAAGATTGCTTGAGGCCAGCAGCTCAAGAGCATCTTGGGCAACATAATGAGACCCCCAATCCTAAAAGAAAAAAAACGAAAAATACACAGGCATGGTGGCACCTGCCTGTAGTCTGAGTTACTTGGGCAGCTGATCCCTGGAGGTTGAAACTGCAGTGAGTTGTGATCATGCCACTGCACTCCAGCCTGGGTGACAGACCCAGACTTTGTCTCAAAAAAAAAAAAAAAAAAAAAAAAGGAAAAGAAAAGAAAAGAAAAAGAAAAGAAAAAATCCCACACACACTGAAAAGTGATCTCTAACGATGGCCAAGTTAGTTTTCTTTAGGTTGGCTTTCATGTTATGGAGCCTCTCTGGTATCTTAAGAGCTGTCTAAATATTTGAGACAGGAAGATAAGTCGTATCTGAACTGTTAAGCCCAGCACAAACAGAACTTTTAATTTTCTTTTAAAAGATGATCCAGTTTTTGGGGGAAATCACAATTGAATCTCAAGTTTAAGAAACCAGTTTTATGATTATGTAGGAAAAACTATATTTACTATAAAGTATCTTTAATGTATTTAAGACTGTTGAATTTTTAAACATTTCTCCTCTCACATGTTTGGTTATAAATATTGTCAAGTTAATATAATTCTTTATGGCAATTCATTACTGTGATCAAGCAATACTCACCACAATAAGTTCATACAGAAACTTCCTTGTATTTCTATCTGTGTGGCAATCTTCCTTTAACTTCTTTATAACATAAGAAACTTTTTCTGATTCTTTGTCTGCTTGAAGTTGATGAAAATCTTCCAGGGACAGATGTGAGTAACCCAGGACATCAGCTAAAACTTTCCAATCATAAACTTTTTCTGACACCAAGGTTAATACAACTGAGTAGATATAAGTCAACTTTTTTAAAGGCAGGGCAATTTGTTCAAGAAGATTTCTGGTTGTTAGGACACTATCTGACATAAACATTACTTGTTCCTTTGAAATCACCTTGACATTTTTGCAGTGTACAAGTCCAATCTTACCTCTGAGGACTCCTATATACCATTCTTTCACTTTGGACTGCCCAATAGCTTTTACCTTACCTTCCCCGAGGAGAGCTATTGTGTCCCCTTTGAAATATTCAAGGAAGTAATCAATCTTGCTTTGTCTTAGCACTGCCTTCAGGGTTACCCCATAGTTGGTAAAGTTCAATGTTTTATCTTGAAATGTGGGATATTTAACAAGCATTTTTGGTGATAAAGGAGCAGACTTGATTTCCTCCTTCTTATGCAAATAGGCTGGCAGATTTGAGAGCCGTTTTAGGTTTGGAGTTGGATCAGGAGTAGTGACAGAGAACTGTGCAACTGGTTCACCATTGGGAGGTTCCACCTGAACACAAAAATCAAACAAGTGCATCTCTCTGTGCTCAACTAAAGAAAATAAAAATTGTTGATGAACTACTTCACCTGCTTCCAGCTGGTTTTGTTTAATTTCTTTCCTTTCTCCTTCTGTCTTTACTTCAAAATCAGGATCACAGGAAACAACAGAAACACTTAAATCTTGTGGCTTGTCAAGTAAAAATGACTGCTTTCCCCAGAGCTGAAACACGACTGGAGATACGTTTTTTTCACCCTTCTTAATATCAGAAATTGTAAGCTGTCCTGGCATATAATTGTGTCCACAAACTGTTAAAACAACAGTAAAACTGGGATGGATATATTTGGGTCCATAAATTCCAATTGAGGTGGTTTTGTGGATATAATCCCAAATGGTGGCAACTGGTGACTGAAGAGCTTTAGCTTGTGCAGCAACCACTAGATACATTACCTGACTCAAGTCAATTAGCTTGACTTGGATGGTGTCTTTATAAATGTAGCAGTTACTCAAAACTTTAAAAGGGCCTTCTTTACCCAAGCTGTGTAAACACACCATTTCTGTCATGACTTGGCTGAAAGGATCCTTTCTCACTTCAGCCCCAATTTTCATCTCCAGCAAAAGGGCTTCCATTGTATTGAGGTTGCCTAACATGATTTCCAACAATGGGCTCACAGTGCATGAAAGATCATGGTTAAGCATGGGTGGCGGATCAAGGAAAGCCCTTAGAGACACCTCTTGGAATTCCCCCACAGCCACATGACCTTGGGGCACATGAACAGTGATGTCTGATTCAGATAATTGTACTGATCCTCCTTGATGGTTTACTTTGCAAGTTATGGTGACCTCCGCAACTTGTGTCTGGGCCCATCCAGGGCTCTGACTAATTGTATTCAAATCAAGGCAGGAGCGGGCCAGCTGGCGTTGACTTAACCAAGCCATTTTATAAGCCTCTCGGTCATTTTTAAGCCATTCTAAGTCTTGTAGTAGAATCTGATCAGGGTTATGTATACTGTGATGGGAATGTACTGTGTCATCTAAAATGTCCAGAAGTTCTGAAACGCTTTTCGATCTTCCAGATTTTCTTGAGGAAGACTGCCTAAGTAACTGAGGCACATCAAGTTCATCACCGGAGGAATCAAAAGAATTCCCATTTTCTATTTCTCTAAAGAAAAGAAAAGGATCTTCCTTTAAGATGGAAATATTATTTCTCTTCCTATTATTTCTTAGCTGAGTTATGTCATCCAAAAATGGGTTAGAAGCAGACAGTTGATTCCAGAATGGATTTGTAACTTTGGAAGCATTATTACCATGAAGGGTGAAAGCATCCGGCCAATTGTGAAGCAAGTCTGGATCCTGGCATTCTTTTTATTTAAGGAAAGACAAAGCAAAACAAAGATAAGGTGGCATTCTGAGTTATACTCAAGATTAATTTTTCCCATAGCTTAAAAATTCAGGACTTACTTTTCATTTTTCTTTCTGATGTCTAGGCTACCAGCTAACACAAACTCAATGTTAAATTTGGTCAGATTTGTATGTAATGAGAAAAGAATACTTTTTCTACCAGGTTATTTTTTGAACATGTGTAATGTTATTTTAAGAAATCATGATTTATAAACTAAACAAATAAATATTTAATAGGATGTAATAATATATTTAGCACATTTTCTTGAAAATGACTCAGACTAGCATGTGTTTGTGCTTTATTATTTTATGTATCATGTTCACAAACGCACATTTCTGGTCAAACAGAATAAATCAGTTATTCAATTATCCACATTTTTCTAAACATTGGATTGTTGGTCTCATTACATTCAGAATATTAATTTAATGTTTTCCTTTTCAGATAATATTCAATATGTAGAAAATATCAAATACATCTGTTAACATTTAAAATAATATTTAAAACAATACACTAAATTAGAAAGTCATTAATTTATTAGATAATTCTATGATACTTTCTATTGAAAAATGTTAATGAACATTTTTCAGGAAAAGGAATTAATAAAATGAACATTGAAAATTTAGACCACCACTGGTTTTATCGATCAAAAGAATTCGTTGCACTCAAGATTGCAATGGCAAATAATAATTTTATCACTAGAAATTGAGGCATTATTACTTTGGAAAGTAAGTGTCTTAAGAATTTGTAACATTAAAATATTTACACTTCTATTACAAGAATTTCTAGATAGCTCACAACATTGAAGCCATTTTTTTTGTGTGTAGAGCAACTCATACTTGTTCATTTCCTAGTAAATAATTATAAAGACTCTGCAGACTTTGTGAAGCTAGTGCTGCTTTTAGAGACAGGCAGAATAGCTAACCAAATTTTCAGAAGTTTTACTGAAAAAATAATTCAAGCTAAATGTCAGAATTTCTTTTGTTTAATATACATAGAACCATTGTCTTGAATGAAATGTTTTTAAGTGTTATATGCTACAAATTAGAAGATGGATTTTGAAAAATAAAGATGGCATTTCTCTTACATTCACACTTTTCTTTAATACAGTATCCCCTAACTCTCTTAAAACTTACTTTTCTTCTGAGTATCAGGTTAATTTTTTGATGCTCCATGAAGATTTCCTAGGTCGACCAACCTTGAGAGAGCCTTTTTGTCCCCAAATTCATTATAGTTATTGCATATAACACTCATTTATTAACAACATTTTTCCTTTTTATAATATTTATCGTAATCTGTTGGTTGCACTATTTTATTTTGCACACCTTTTTAATTATTTCTATGACAAAAACAAGATTTTATAATTCTTTCCATCTTCCAAAGCATTTTCAGAGGTAGACCTTCAACAGTTATTGGTGATGAATTTCATGTACTTAATGGACAAAGCACAACAGTAATAAATTCCCATACCTGTAATATTGCAACTTTTTGAGAGTTTTCCAGCTTCCATGTCAACCGAATTTGCTTCAGACTTACTTTGTGCAATTCTTCTGACAAAAAATGTTTTCTTTCAGTGATTAGCATTTTTCCACCTACAGAGTAAATAGATATGTATTTTTTGTAAGCATACATATACATGCTGGCAGAGAAAATAAACTCAAAGACATCATACATATTTCTATAAAGAACTGCATGTGAAAATCCTCTATATAAATCTTCTACTCCTGGTAGGATACTTGACTAGATATATTAAAATACATATTAGCACTCCACTAAAAAATGCTCAAATTCCAGATTAATACCAATAACCAAATCTGGAAATGTATTACTGATCCCATATAAAAGCAATTAATGAGAATCCCAAGGACAACAACAACAGCAACAACAACAACAAAAATAGTAAGTCAAAAACTCAGTAAATAAACATTTCCTGTTTGGTGACTGGAGGACTAAATATCACAAACTAAAAATTTTCCCCTAAATCCTTGTATACATTCAATGCAGTTCCATGAAAGATTGCATGTGATGTGTATGTGTATTTGTTACTTATTTTTTAATAGTTAAAATTTTATTTATGTCTTAATGGATAAAATTGTATGTATTTATTGCATACAGCATATTGTTTTGAAGCATGTTGTGTTTAACAACACATACAGCAACAATAACTTCTTAAACTATTTTAATATTTATATAGAAAAACAAGGAGCTAATACTCAAGATAATCCAGAAGAAAAGCACAACAGAAGTAATATGTACTACCTATCAGATATCAGCATTTATTATAAATAGGCTCTAAGTAAGACAACATGGAAGTGGAACATGAATAGATGAAGGACATAGAATAGAGATCTCAGAACCAGACCCACCCTTATATGAAGGATTGATACATGACACAGGTGGCCATACAGAGTGGTGTGGAAATGGTGGATTATTCATTAAACAGTGATGTTGCCATTGGTTGTGTATGCTTAAAAAAAATTACATTGATTACTATCTCATCCGGTGCACAGAAATAAATGCCAAAGGATTAAAAAATCTAAAAGTGAAAAAAAACCTTTAAAATTTGAAAGATAGTCTAGAGTTTGTCTTTATGTTTTCTGGGAAGGAGAGAATTTCTTAAACAAGGCACACACACTTATGCAATATGCAAATCCTAAAAAATAAAACCACACATTAGAATAAGACATCCTATATATCAAAGGACATCAGTAAAAACACAAGCCAAAACTGGGACAATTTATTTTCATTGCACATGACTGAAAAAGGAAAAATAATGGGATTCCAAAATATCAAAGATTCCCACAAATCAATAAACAAAATAAAACAGCACCATAGAAATTTTTGAAAAAATTCTGTGAATGAACATTTCTCAAAAAATGGAAACACAAATGATCCCTAGATATATGGAAATATGATCAATCTCATTGGTAATTACGAAAATGCAAAATGAAACCCTAAGAAACACAATTTTAACCTACGAAATTTGCAAACATTTTAGTCTAGCCACACCAATTATTGACAAATAAGTGCAACAAAGGGAAAGCCTATGTATTCATCGTGGAAGTGTCAATATGTGCAATCACTTGGAACTTAATCTGACATTGTCTAGGAAATATGCTTACAGCCTAGTACCCAACAATTCCAATCCCAGTTATTTATTTCAGTGAAAACTCTGCAGATATGCATCAAAGAGATATACATGAATATTCATTATATTATCAAAAAACCCTGAAATCCCTAGGATATTCTCCAGAATATCCTTTGCCATATAAGTGGATAAATAAATTGTGGCATACTAACTCAATGAAGTATCATACAACTATTGAAACAGATGAATCACAGCTGAAAGTATGAACACGTACTAGTAGTCAATATCTCATGTCTGGGACTCAGTCTTCTTTACCTATATAATTTCTCTTCATCCCATGACAACACTGAAAAATAGGTGTTATAAATATGACTTTCAGAATCTCAGCAATAGAATGTAACTAAACCACAAGGTCAAATAGCAAGTGAGCCACTGACCAGAAGTTACTTGTTCATTTTATAACTACTGCATGCAGCCCATAACTTAGGACACCGCATATCCTATGTCAGACTCAAGGTTCCCAATGTAACTTCTGAGACTGTCCCACCTTCCAGTTCACATTTCCAGTTATTTTTTTAATTATCATTATTTATTTATTTAGAGATAAAGTCTCGCTACATTGCCCAGGCTGCAGTGCAGTGGTGCGATCTCGGCTCACTGTAAACTCTACTTCCTGGGTTCAAGGGATTCTCGTGTCTGAGCCTCCAGAGTAGCTGGGATTACAGGCACCTACCACCAGTCCTGGCTAATGTTTGTATTTTTAGTAGAGACAGAGTTTTGCCATGTTGGCCAGGCTGGTCTCAAACTCCTGACCTCAGGTGATTAGCCCATCTCAGCCTCCCAAAGTGCTGGGATTACAGGCATGAGCCACCATGCCCAGCCCAGCTACTTTAAACCTTATTTTTTGTTCTCCTTTGTGTGTGTTGACCACATCTCCTTCACCTGTGACCCCTCCTTCTTTTTTGTTATACTCGTCTTTCTAGTTCTTGACTTTTTTTTCCTTTCAAGTAGTTTATTTTATTTTTTAAAGAAACCAAAAGCCTTTTCTGATCTATAAAAACGAAAGAAAAAATTAAAACAAGATGGAAAAGAGGGAAAATGAATAAAAGAAAAAGAAAAGGAAAAGGAGGGAATCATGTGTTTCCAAGCATGATAATTAAATAAATCCAAAAATTGTCTCATAAGGTGGCATGCTTAAAACAATCCAATGTTGCAATAACAATTTTTTCCCTGATTAGGGAAACTACATCGAAAAAATGGGTAAAATGTTGAATTATGCAATATTCAAATTGCACTGAAACCTCAAATTTCCTGGCAGACCTTCCAAATGCTGTGGTTGATTTTACCAAATATAATGTCCAAAATTAAAAGTTTTTAGCACAGTATAAGTAGCCAAAACTTTGAGGTAGAAAAGCTGAGCTCAAGTTCCTCAGCAAAATGCAACAAACTAAATTAAAATGAGGAACAAATGTTTAAATGGAAAAATATTTCCGAAAAGATAAAATATATTTTAAAAAAATCAACTTAGTAAACTACCTAAACTCTTTTATTTTTTATGAGGAAAGAGCAAAATGAGCAACATGTACTGAGGATTCCTTTGAGGTACATAACCGTTGATATGAAAAATAGTTATAACCAAATGGAATGTAGGTAGAAGTCCTCAACCACATAAAAACCAGGAATGATGCCTTATGCAGCTATGACCTTGAAGGCTCATAACCTCTCAGAAACAAAGGCACCAAGTGGTCATTAGCTGAGATTCTTTGTGGATTATCCCTATTCTCCAGTCACTCAAGCAGGTCTTCACTGTCCTTCAAGGTAGTTGTTCCAAATCTCAGTGGCACCAGGATCACTTGGAAGGCTTAATCAAACAACCCTCTGGAACCACCCCAGTGTTTCTAATCCAGGAGGTCTGGGATTGTGCACAAGAATTTTATTTCTAACAAAGCTGTCAAATGATGCTGATGCTGTGGTTCGGTTCCAGGGGGCACTTGCTGAGAACCACATTCTGAAAGCCATTCTTAAAAGCTCCTTCCCTAGCCAAATGGTTTCCCTAGCCACTCTCACTATCCCCTAACAAATCCTCTCCATCTCACGATCTTTCTCTGCACAACACATCCCTCACAGTACTATACTAAATCTAAATTTTTTTGCCATGAATCCAAGGAGAGGTGGTATAGGGGGAAAAAAAAAAAAAAGTCCTTGGCTGGAAGGACAAAGATCTGCCTGGCCGGTGGCATTGCTTGTTTACACAGGTGCAAATCACACTAGCCACATTTAGCATTTCCCTATGTTTTCTTCCATTTAAATCCCATACTCAATGACAACTGCTGCCCAAAACGGGATTTTTTTTTTTTTTTTTTTTTTTTTACTTTGTCTAGAGAAACATGAGTCAGTCTTTGTTGGAATAAGTAAATGAGAATAGAATACTCTAGTATTCATTTAATTTGGGACATGGTTTTTCAATACGCCTCTTAAAAACACTTATGCTGATTTTGCATGATCCATTACTTTTTTCCTTAAAAAGCCAACAAAGTTTTGCCCTTATTTATTTTACTATTTAAACTAGGCCCTAAGCAACTAGAAACATTTACCAAATGTACAACTTAGCAAACAAAATGTCAGGAGACATTTTTGTGAGGGTAAGGGGTGGGGAGCAATGCAGCGTTTGGAATAAGTAACCAAGAAAACAATACCACTTAAAAGAATTATTTCTTTAAAATGTGCCCTTTGAATTGTTTATGGTAGTAATTACATAGTGAAAATTGCTAGTGTTAGCCAGGTGGCAGGATCAGAGTATTTTCCAATTAGTCCTTGAATACCTGAAACCCCGATGATTTCCATGAATTTGTACTGTATTTAACTCTTGATCTATGTGATAATGAAAACATGTCCTTGTAGGCTATAACTCTTATAGGTGACTGAAAATACTAAAACGTCAGGAGAGCAACTGTTGGACTAGTAGACTTTTCCTTCACCCCTCAAATGCCAAACCTGACCAAGTAACATTGTATTACTTATAAATGCAACCAGTGTTTTTTTTTTTTTAAAAAAAAAGGCCCACAAAGGGATCATAATCAGCTGATGATACTCACCTGGTATGATTTTATTGGACATTACCATGCTGTGAGTGGCCTTACTGGATCTTGCCCTAGGGCAACTTCTGATGGACTAGTGGCACTCTCTGATTGGTAATTTTTAATAATATACACACATACACAAGCACACTTTCTCCCAGTTATTAAATACTTTGAGTGTTGCATCTGATTATTCTAACCAAATATTTAAAAGACCTGACACGGCAAATGTCAGCCATTACTTTTCCCCAAGGCAAAGGGTTTCAGAAGACTCTCTAGGAAAGGGAGCAGGCCCCCCAGTGCATTAAGCAGTATTATAAATCCATAATTTCTATGATACCTCCAACCCTGGGAACTCAAAATATTTCATCAATACGTCATCTTGTTAATATCACCAGGTCAAGATGTCTATCACTTCTTGATACCTTATTATCCTTCCATCACTGGCAGAACTGAAGTTCAGGAAAATCATAATAATTTCACAGCATAACATCATATTAGTGAGAATAAATCAGGGATATAAAAACAGTAGGTCAGAAACTGTTTGATGTGTAGCTTAGTGATGTAGTCAAGGAACATTCCCGGAAACCTAGGTCTGGAAGAGAAGGTATAAAGGACTCTCTGAACAGATACACAAAAGGAATATCTTGGGCCTGTAAAAAATAAATAAATAAATAAAATATAATCCGAAGAACTATTATTTATTATTTATTTGGAGCTTGCCACACTTCTGGTATCATGCATGGCTTTTCTTGTTTACTTGCAACAACTCTAGAAAGTTGGCTCTACCATCATCCTTATTTTTTTTAAATTTATTATTATTATTTTTTCAATGGAGATGGAGTCTCACTCTGTCACCCAGGCTGGAGTGCAGTGGTGTGATCTCAGCTCACTGCAACCTCCGCCTCCCGGGTTCAAGCAATTATCCTACCTCAGCCTCCCAAGTAACTGGGACTACAGGTGCATGCCACTATGCCCAGCTAATTTTTTGTATTTTAGTAGAGATGGGGTTTCACCATGTTGCCCAGACTGGTCTCTAATGCCTGAGCTCAGGCAATCTGCCCGCCTCGGCCTCCCAAAGTGCTAGGATTACAGGCATGAACCACTATGCCCGGCCTCCATTATCCTCATTTTAAAGGTAGGGAAATAAAGGCTTAGGGACATTATACGCCCGAGATTATAAAGCCACTAAGTAGCAAAGCCAATCTTTGAATTTAAGGATACTAGATACCAGCAAACACATTTTTTAACTCTACACAATGCTTTCTACCTATGGGTTAAACCTTCTCTTCCGGGAGAAGTGAAATTTGAGACTATACTCTGGGCCTGTTGCTGGAGAGTAGCATCAAGCCTCAATATTGGTCCCAGAAGATCTCTAAGTTCACAGCAGGACCTGCATCATGGGCATATGACCTGTATAGTAAGACAGAGCCCCACTCTCGGATAGGCCCCATGCTTGGTGTAATGCTCTGCCACTGCCATCTTGAACTACCTAATATGTTTTGAACAAGAGGCACCATATTTTCATTTTTCACTGGTGCTGCAAATTATGCAGCTGGTCCTGGTTCACAGAGTTGGCAACCTTTACTCTTCAGACCCAGAGAAATGACTAAAATTACAAGGGGCCATGAAGAAAGGAGAAAAGCATTATTTTGGATGAAGAATGCTCATTTTACAGACAATGAAGGCAAGCTGCAGAGAAGCTGATAGATATTTGTCTTTTTTATTTGAATTCCCTACAGTATGTTCATTTTACACGTGTGTGTGCACGCACATACCCACAACACACATGCCCTTCCTTGTCTTAAAAATATTTTGAGAAATTTACAAACAGTCAAATAACACAATGAGTTTAAACAATGAGTAAGTGTATATTATTCTTCAGTAAAAAAAAAAAAAATTAAAAAACAAAATAAGTGAATAAATAAGGGTGACATTTGCAGGAAGTTGGTAGGACAACTTCAAATAAAAGCAGCTTCACAAACATCATGCTGTAAATTCCAGTATACCTACTAGCAACAGCCCACACATTTGGCTCTCCAGTTTCTGAAAGTGACCAAAATAAGGCAAACATGATTAGTTACAAGCTTCACAGTGATCATAGGATACAAAAGCAGCAGCACCAGCAATACCCGGAATAAAGAGGGGTGAAGAGGAGCATGTAACTACTGGGGACAACATCCTCAGCCCCGCCTTTTACAGTATGTTCAACAGTAAATCTCTTTCATGGAACTCATTCTTAATGTGTGTGATGTCATCTCACCCAAAGGCAATTCTGTCAAGCCAGGTGGAGAAGAGTGGGCCCAGATAGGCAGCTATCTGCCTCCGTATTCTAAGACAAGCACACATGTCAGGTTACAATCCCGAAAGGACAGCACCTAGTCCAGTAAAGTCCACTATATTTGGTTCCTCTCAACAGAGTTTCCCTTTCCACTTTTCAAGCCAGAGTTGACTGAGACATTCTAGGCCTAAGATCCAGAGCAGCTTTTTCTCTTGAAGACCCAAACAATTCGCTAAGTTAAAGATGGGAGTCACATTCTCTTGTAAAAATTGAGATGAGTAAATTTGAGATGAAAATTGAGATGAGTAGCTAAAATGTAGCCTGAGATCATTCTACCTCTGCATGCTGTGCCATGATATGGACTGCAGTTTTCCTCAGAAACAGTTATTACTGCTCCCACACAAGAGCATACATTTCCAACTTTCAAGGACATAGAGCAAAGCTGTAGTACTTTCACTGTGAAAAACATTTAATGACTTCTCTTACCTAATCCCCACTGTTGCCATAAAATATTCCCAGTGATACGTCTCTCAAGTTTAACTTTAAGCAATAGATGTTTCAAGCAAATGCTAAGGAATAAATTAGCTACAAATATTGTCCCTGGGATTGGACAAGTTTAATTATTGCAAGAGTAGTTGGATATGACTTTGTGTAATTATTGACCTGTAGTCATTTTTCTTTCCTGTACCTTTCAATGCAAAAGATGTTTTCTGGGTTGTATTTTTCAAAAGATATAAAGATCAAACCCCAATTCAGAAGGGATGGACAAGACAGGGGTTTATAGTGTGGCTAATAAAGCTGTAAATGTAGGGTCCTCACGTGCATGGCCTTTTCTAGCGAACTGAGCCAAATTCTGTTTTGTTTTCTCTGCAAAGCTCCACTGCTTCCTGGAACACTTAACGGTAAATCAGGAGACCTCACTGGTTGTCATCAACCAGTAATGTCTTTCCTTTCTTATATGTAAATGCATTTTTGTAAAGTAGAAACAATATAGGCTTTGGAGTTAGAATTCTCTGGTTACAGTCCTTCTAGTATAAACTTGGAAAAGTTACTAAACATTTCTGGAACCCTACTTGTCATCTGTAAAAGACTAAACTACAATACATACTAGTTAGTATTACTATTAATATATAATAACACCACATAGTGTTCATAAGGATCAAAGGAAATACTGTATAAAAAGTGGCACAAGAGGACCCCTTGCTTTTCCTCTGGTCTCTCCCTCCTGATTATTCCAGTGCATATAGAAATAACTTTGCCAACTGGGCCCATTCCAGAATCTTCTCCCCTCAATCAGATGGCTTGATACTCCAATCTCTAATAGCTTACAAGTTATGTCTTGAGACCCTGTATCCTATTCTTCATTCTTCATAGAAAATTTTACCAGTGCGATGATTCCTGCCAAAAGAGTGACTGGACTCATCACAACAGAGGCACTGGAGTGCAATAGAAAGAACGCTGTCTTTGAAAATAGACAGATATAACTTCAGACCAATGCTTAGAAATGAATTCACTGGTCTTAGCACCATTTTCTAATCTAAAAAATGAGGATAAAATACTGTCTTCAAAAAGTGGTTACAATGATACATGAAATATATCTCAATAAAGCTTTTTTAAAAAATTGCTGCAAATATTAAATTAAATAACATAAATCCCCAGTGAACATCAGTTGCTGCTTAAAATGATAATTCTTCTCTGTTTTTCACTTCTGTGCCAATTCCGTTGATCTTAGCCAATGTAATGAGTTGTTACTGACAAAGATATGTAAAGAATATTGGAAAAGAGGGAACAGAATAAACACTGTGAAAGTTTGTCATTTTAGCTTAATTATTAAACTTGACAATACTTTTCACCTCTCTGAAGGGGTAATGTAAAAATTACTGTATCATTTAAAATTAGATTTGTATTAGTACTTTTACAGTAAAATCAAGTATTTTTAGCCAACACTTGCTCAGTTGTTACTGTATGGAATTAATTGTAAGATTCCCAGCATTCTTTGCCAAGAGAAAAAGACTCTGACATTTTGTGTATACCCACAGTTTTCCTTGGTTTGAACTTCAAACACTAATGTGAATCATTTGAATATCATCTGACAAGGCTACCTACTTGAAAGAGAGTAAACATGAATCTTTGGTCACTGTTAAGTGAAAACAGAATGTTTACGCACCAACATTTGCTGTGAGAAAGAGCCTATGAATAAAATTTGGTAGAATGGGCAAGATTAAAGGGAGACTCATTACACCACACCATCCAATTCTTAAAGCAGGAATTTCCCTTAAATTCTCAACAATTTATTACATCTAGTTTTTAATGTTTCAGGGAATCACAGCGTTTCTATTTGTTATTTTTGTAAACAGAACGGTGTGCAACAGTATGAACTCTTTGTCAAAGCACTGACTTGAAGAATGCTAATGTGCATACATGTGTGCATCTATCTATTCAGAAATATAGAGAGCTAATAGAGAAAGATGGATATTGATACATACATATATGTGATTCAGCTGAACAAAAATATTTTTGTTATTATTAATGCTCCACTGCTTTCTGACTACTAGAAACTGGAAGATGCTTTTCTTTTCTTTTCTTTTTTTTGAGGCGGAGTCTTGCTCTGTCACCCAGGCGGGAGTCAGGCTATCTTGGCTCACTGCAAGCTCCACCTCCCGGGTTCACACCATTCTCCTGCCTCAGCCTCCTGAGAAGCTGGGACTACAGGCACCCACCACCACATCTGGCTAATTTTTTGTATTTTTAGTAGAGACGGGGTTTCACCATGTTAGCCAGGATGGTCTCGATCTCCTGACCTTGTGATCTGCCTGCCTCGGCCTCCCAAGGTGCTGGGATTACGGGCGTGATCCACTACAACTGGCCGATCATTTTCTTTCTTAGAGACAATTATATCTTTTTTTTTTGAGACGGAGTCTGGCTCTGTCGCCCAGGTTGGAGTGCAGTGGTGTGATCTCAGCTCACTGCAACCTCCAGGTTCAAGCAATTCTTCTGCCTCAGCCTCCCGTGTAGCTGGGATTACAGGTGCCCACCACCACGCCCAGCTAATTTTTGTGTTTTTAGTAGAGATGGGGTTTCACCATATTGGCCAAGCTGGTCTCGACCTCCCGACCTCAGGTGATCTGCCCGTCTCGGCCTCCCAGAGACAATTACATCTTCAAAATTTCACTTATTTCAACACAGTATCAAGTAGTGATGTAAGTTATAAGAAGTCTGAAGGAAAAAACTGAGAGAGAGGAAAGCTGCCCTGGATAAGAAAGGAAACCAACTGAGACTGAGGATGGGGACAAGTGATTGCAGTCTAAAAGGGAAATACGAAATAAAAAGGCATAACTAATGAGAATATTCTGAGGGAAGTACTGAGAGGTATGCATTGTCAGCCCTAGCATCAGTTCTCCCGCACGATCTTCAGAAAAAATCTATGTTACTCACTGAAGGAAACATTTAGAGTGAAAAATAAGAGGTGTTGAGTCCAGCTTAACAGCAGCAATAAAAGGAAAACACGGCAGCCCAAATGAACATACGGGTTACAAGTAGGGTGAACCGCCATTGATCTGGGTTTGCCCAGGACTGCCCTGTTTTAAAATTGAAACCTCTCAGTCCAGAGCAAACCAGGATGACTGGTTACCACAGTTACAGGAACATGTTAGTATATAAGTACATAGTCCAACATAAAGAATGTAAAATATTCAATGTAAATCTCTTTTCTATCTGTATGGATTTTTAAAGTATTTTAAACCATCATGAGGAAGAAAATAAAATATATAAATATATATACATAGATATACACAAACATATATAGTTGAGCTATGTAGGAACGACTTTAATTTCATGTTTATTGAAATGTTTCATTATTCTACTTTCAGGTGTTAAACTGTAGTGGAAACAGAATAAAATACAAAATAAAATACAGAAGAAACCATTTGGAATAGAATAGGCAGAACTGCCCATCACTGTCATTTTTAATTCTTTTGATCGACCTAAAAGTTGAACCCCGTCACTTAACCGCCTGAAGTGACAGTGAACCTCTCTAAGAAGGAGCTCTTCCTCTCCTTTCTCCTCCATCCCCCGCTTTATTTAATGCAGGTAGAATACTTAAGGTCGGGAGCCTGCCTCCTTGCCGAGGGCCTGTGCCACTCTGGGGAAGCTAGTGGGTTCCTTGTGATCAGCTGGGGAGACTGGAAAAAGGCTCAGAGTTGTCCCCACAGCACCACCTGGTGCCAGGTTGGGGTCTTCCTGGACTGCTGTTTAGGAGTTTTGTCCTGTTCTTGCTTTCTATCTCCTTATCATTTTCCCTAACCAGTTTAGTATAAAATTGGGGTTCTCAACCCTTCCTCTGCATCAAAATCAATTTCAGAGCTATTTTGAAAAATACAGATGCCCAGAAATCATCCCAAAAGTCCGAGATGGATCCCAAGCTTCATTTATTTTTATAAAAAACTCCTGGGAGATAAATTGAGAGCCACCAAATCATAAGTATGAGGTGACAATACACATATTTTGTTTTGTTTTATAAAAGTATATTATTAAACATAATAAAACATATGGCAGCTGAAGATGCCCATCCTTAGCCTGGCACAAACATGTCTCAGGACACTGTGCTAGACATAGGATTTCACTATGATAAAGGAAAAATTTACAGCTCTCTTTCTTGTGGCATGGCCCTTTCTAATATAACCCTGTGATTATAGGAAAGACTAGTTTTGTTCCAGGTTTTAGGGACAAATTCTTCCTCCCTTAGTGTGATTGTCGGGGTCAATATCTTTGTCTTTTCTTTCCCTTTGAATTGTAAGATCTAGATAGAAACACTTCTGGATAGTAAGGTGATGTAAAGGTTGCCTTTGGCGTAAGTCCTTGTTCTGCCTGTAGCTTATGCAAAAAGTGCATTGCAAATAGAGTGTGAGCTCAGCCACTCATAAAATTGTGTGTTTGCCTAGCATTATCTGCTTCAAACCCATTGTGCTAATGGACAATCTGATCTTGGGTCCTAGCCACATACCATCTTGACCCAACTCACCAGTAGTATCTAAAATGTAATAAATTCATTTAAATTGTGGTGCCATTAACCTGTTTTAGTACTGACTGGGGTCACTGAGGTTGATGCTCTTGGATGTGATGAGGAAACTAGCTCTGAAAGTGAGGCTAAAGGAACTCTCCTGTCTTTTGAGGAGCAGTTGCATCACATGAGTATGTTCATAACATGGATAACTGCCTGCCTTTGCATATATAGATTCAGATTTGATTTATAAAAATTGATTTGGATGTATGGTTTCAAAGAAGTAGGTAAGTTCATGGATGGTTAGTTGGATGAACAGACAACATTTAGCACTTACATGTGACTTCCTGATGATCTGAGGTTGCCTGAATCACAGGGATTTTCTCAATCCTCTTTAGACCCTAGCACTTAGCATAATTCTAGAATAAGTTCTGAATAAATATTGGTATAATTATTAAAATTAAATGATAATGCAATATGTGTATAAAGATAAAAGAGAACCAGACAGAATTTGTCAGTGAATAAGATGACAGTTCATCTGTAAGAATTGTGTTGGGAAGCTTTCCCCTGTCAACATCGGGGAAAACTTAAATATTTCAGGGGAAAGAATGTGAGAAGTTCATTTTAAGACTTCTAGGATCAAATACAATGAATCTACTGTTTGAATTCAGGTAGGAGAAAGAAATTTTAAAATGGTTAACTAAATTTCATGGCCCCAGCAAAATCAATGTTATAAAATTATAACTATTTGGGAAATTCCAGATATTATGGTATGTGCAAAAGCAAGATATAAAATATTTTATATGGTATAATGCCTTGTGTGGGTATACAAACATATACAGCTTACAGAGTTTTTAAATAAAGAAAAGTATGAGAATAAAATGCAATTCTTACCCCCAAAATCTGCTATTGATGTTTTGTTTCATGTGTATTATTTCAAATGGCATTTTCCTATTCAAATAAAATATTATTAAAAAGGGAAATGTAAAGCATATAGTAAAAGTAGGTACTGTGTGGGTATCTCTGAATGTGAAATAATGTTCACATTTGTATATGACTATTCATGGTATCAACATTCATTTAAATACTCTTTTCCCTTTGCCTTTCAAGAACAATTTACATCCTTAAATTTAAAAAATATATATTCATTATTTTGTATTTCTTTTGGAAAATCCTATACTACAATTTTCCCAGTTTTCTGTTGATAAACTTGAAAAATGTTCTAATACTAAATATATCAACCCTTATATATTGAATATTACATATTGCAAATATCATCTCCCAGTATCTTCTCAGTTCTTCTATTTTATTTACGATATTTTATGTCATATTCTAATTTTATGTTGACAAATCTATAACTCTTTTCTGACTTGGTCTCTGTTTCTATACTTATGGTTAGAAAGATATCATCTACCCTGAGGTAAAATGAACATTAACTTATATTAGCTTTGATTCCTTATGGCTTTAACTTTTTTTGATGAACTCTAACCCGGCAATGTTTTATTTTGGTATATGATGCAAAATTGAAAGCACTATTTTCCAAACTACCCATTATTCCAACAACCACTAAAAGAAATCTGTTACCACCAATATCATAAAATAAATGTGTGTGAATATGTACAAAATACATACATATATTTAATCAATGTTCTGGTTTTTCTGTTCTATTTCATGGATCATCAACTTTAAAAAATGACAGGCAAAGGCAGATTTAAAAAATTGATCTAGCAATAGAACATAAAAAACACTTATTATAGGTTATTTTCAAAGATATCTGCATCTAATATATATAACTCTTGATATATTTTCAAATGTATTGCAAAATCAGCATTTTCATATAATTGCATACATGTATATATGTTCATAGAACTATGCATGTATATTTGTATATTCATATATTAGGGGGTTTTGCGGCTCTCGCACTGGTAAATAACCAAGAAAAATTTTAGGTAACATTTCATCCTCTCACCAGAAGACTGTCAATGTGTTTAATCTTAAAAGCAGGCTTTTCTTCTATTTCTCCTTCTTATCCTTCACTTGGATGAAGAAATAGCATTTTAACATGACTCTTGGCCCCAATGATAAAACCTAATGCTAATATGTTTGCTGACGGTGAAGCTGGAGCAGCCTTAAATCAATTCCTTAGAACTATTTGGAATATAGCGAATATTCAGCTGGAACACTAATAAAAATCTTTCCATTGTATGCTACAAAGAAAAGACAACACTGAAAATCAGAGATCAGTGTTAGAAGTGGACACTACAACTGACCTCTTCCATATCTTTGGGTATTATTCCACCTCTTGAGCCGCCGTTCATGCTGTGGTGCCCATCTCATAGGGCAGGTGTGGAAATCAAGCCAGATGTTAAAGATGATAGTGATTTGTAAACTGTAAAAAAAGTATTAAGTACAATAAATATTCTCTCAAAACTTATAGTGATTTGTAAACTGTAAAAAAAATTATTAAGTACAACAAATGTTCTCTCAAAACTTATTAATAGAGTATATTTTTAGGTTTCTGAATAGACTATTGTTTTATGGTCAGATTATAATTTAATTTCATTTTATAATGTATACATAAAACATGTTGCACATCTTAAATATATACAGTCTTCATCAATTATACTTCAATAAAGCTGGTAAAAAGAAAAGATAGAGAAGTCTATATGTGAGATAAAATGGCATAGAACTGTAGCAGGGTTAATTAATCTGTCAAGTCTCACTGTTGATGATGGCAGTGCCAGATTCAACCCCTATTGAATTGATCAAGTCTATTGTTTTCAAAGCCTGGATTACTAATCATCATGTTTCTCGGTTCTTTGAAAATAGGGACAAAATAATAGTTAATTTAAAAGATTAGCCTTATGCAATGTCTTTTAAACATTCAACATAAACTTCCCATATGCCCAGCAATCACCCTGGATGTTTATCCCAGAGAAATGAAAATTTATTTTCCTAGAAATGTATTTGCACAAGTGTTTATAGCAGCTTTGTATTTTATAGCCCCAAACTGGAAACAACCAAAATGTCCTTCAGTGAGTAAATGATTTAAAGCACTGTGTTACATCCATACCATGAAATATTACTCAACAATAAAATGAAAGAAACTATTAACACATGCAACAACTTAGATACATCTGAGGCATCATGCTGTGTGAAACAAGCTAGTCGCATAAGGTATAATTTCATTTACAGGACATACTCTAAATGATAAAATTATAGCAATGGCGAGCAGGTTAGTGGTTGCCAGAGAATAGGGATGGTGAAGGCAAGAGGAGTGGATGTAACTATAAAGGGGTACCATAAGGGAGATCTTTGTAGTGATGAACTGGTTTTGTATCTTAATAGCACTGGTAGTTATACAAATATACACATATGATAAAATGTCAAAGAACTATACATGCATACCTTGTACCAGTGTCAATTTCCTGGTTTTGATATTGTGCTACAGTTATGTAAGATGATCACTTAGGGGAACTAGGTGAAAGGTATATAGGATTTTGTACTATCTTTGCAAATTCCTGGGACTCTATGATTAGTTTAAAATAAAAAGTCAAAAAACTGGAAATACACAAGCACAGAATGTTTGAAATTAACTAATAAATTATAGCATTAGGCATGAAATTTCTGTCTCTTTGTATCTAATTGTATCAACTTTTTAAACTATGCTGTTCAAATACACTCTATTCTTATAGTTATTTTATACCTGTTTAATTTTTAAGTTTCTGTTGAAGATGTGATAAAATTTCGCACCATGATTTTGAAATTGTCTCAGTCTCTTGTAATTCAGTCACTTTGTGCTTTCTATCTGAAAAAGTTCAGGGCTTTGCTGTTAATCCAAGTAAGTATGTGAAGGTTATATTTTCTTAGGATTTTTTCTTTATTTTTCTCTGGTGTTTCTCTTTATCCCTATTAGTGCTTTTTTGTTCTAATTTATATTTTATGTGATATTAATATTGCTATACCAACTTTATTTTGATTATTGTGCTTTACCATTTTAACACACATGTTTTTCACAGTTTAATGTCTCTGAAATTGTGATGCATATGCAATTAATTTTGGAGTTTAGCTGGTTTTTTTGGTATTATATAAAATAATAATGCATCTTAAGATGGGGGAAGTCTTAAATCCAACGAAATAAAGTATTTACCTGACATATCTTTTCCCATCTTATTTCAACCATTTGACTGGTTGTCCAGCCCCAAATTGCTGGACTTTTTTAAACAATTCACACTGACTGGAAGTCTTCACCTTTAAATAGTTGAGTTCCATCCCTTTAACATCATTTAAAAACATCATTTTTAAATTTCTCTCCATTACCTTATTTTGTGTTTACTTTTTTGCTTTTATTTATCTCCCCCTTCTATTAGATGAATAAAATGTTCAATAGCTCCTCTTGTTCCCAATTCCAGGTTTCTAAACTCTATACATTTTGTGGTAAGTTTTAAGATCTCAGTTTACCTACTTACTTATAAATATTCATAAGAATGTATAAATTTATTTTATATTTCTTACTAATACTCAAACAAAAAATGATCATTAAAATCTCTGCTTATTGAAAGATTGCACACTATTATTGTTGCCTAGAATGTTAATCTTATTTCTCACACACACACACACACCCCCCCAGAGAATAATTGATTCAATTTACGCCTACATTTTATACAATTCTGTGGTCATAATTATTCTTATGATCTATGCTTTTGTCCTGAGTTCACAAGATTTATAGTTGTATACCTTCAACATTTTGAGACATTTTTTCATTTTCTTTTGGCATGGGTTAGGTTGATGAGACATCTTCCACGGTCTGGTTAGTGTTCTTTTGTAGGCAATTTTTAAAAATCTTTCTGTTAAATTTTAAAGAACTTCTCTATATTCTCGATAGTCTTTAGTTTCACTTTGCAGTACACCTATGCAGATTTACCTTTTGTTTGTTTGTTTGAGATGGAGTTTCGCTCTTGTTGCCCAGGCTGGAGTGCAGTGGCGCGATCTCGGCTCACCGCAACCTCTATCTCCCAGGTTCAAGCGATTCTTCTGCCTCAGCCTTCCTGAGTAGCTGAAATTACAGGCATGCGCCACCACGCCCAGCTAACTTTGTATTTTTAGTAGAGACAGGATTTCTCCATGTTGGTCAGGCTGGTCTCGAACTCCCAACCTCACATGATCCACCCGCCTCAGCCTCCCAAAGTGTTGGGATTACAGGCCTGAGCCACAGTGCCCAGCCCAGATTTACGTTTTTTATCATGCTGAGAACCCATACCTTTCTTCAATACTGAAAAATATTCAACTATTTTTTCAATCCTTGTTTCTCTGAATTTTTTTTTTCTGGAACTCTGATGAAATGAATACTCCTTTCTTCATATTTATTGACTTTTATGAACTTTTATCTTCTTTTGCTTCGTGGTGTGTTCTCAACAAATAAATCAGTGCTAATGTCCAATTTGTTGAGGTTTTCTTTTTCCATATATTAGGTTTCCATTACTATGACTGCATTTGTCAATTCTAAATTTTCTGATTAGTGCTTTTTCTTTTCCTTTTGTCCTTTGCATAAGGTCTTGCTATCTTACAGAAAAAAGAAAAATTCCATCATTTAAAATCTGATTTTTTTCAGATTATTTTACATAATTAATTCATTTTGATTATGGCTATGCTAGATATTTTACTCAGCATTCTATTCGAATGTTTCAGATTTTTGGTTTCCAAGGTCATGTTAATTAGAAGGTATTTTGTCTGTTGGGTTTCTCTCCTCAATTCTGTGCTCTCTTCTCTCTGTCTAGTGGATTTCGGTTGCCTCCACTTGGCTTCACTAAATGGTATTGCTTCTGTCCCATGATGGTATTAGATATATTGCAGATCCATGCAAAAAGCCTGGTGAACAGTTAGTTCAGTTCCTGATTGGAGGCTGTTTCTGAGTATTTTCAATTTCCTAGGCTGCTTCTTGTTAATATCTGAAGCCCCCACACGGAAGCCAGCAGGAGTTTTTTGTTTTGTTTTGTTTTCAAAGGGTTTCCATGATTTGGGGGTTAAGGGTAACTGACATCAACCAGTGGTTTCAACCAACAAATAAGATTCTGGTCTTCTGTCTCAAGCAAAGATCTTTTAAGACTAAATCTAATTACTTAAGCCAAAATTCAGCTGCCACTCTTGCTTTCACACACAAAGTATGGTAGGTCTGTGGTTTCAACCACCTTATCACACTGTATTTCTACTCCAATTCTGCTCTGCGAATCGTCAACTTTGCTTTGGGGCCCAGATATTTTTTTCTATTTTAATATGAGCTGTTTATTGATACTTTTAGGAGAGAGAAAATAGTGTCAAAGCCTGAAGTTGATCATCTTGATCAAAATTCTGCTAAATTTTTAAATTAAAAAGTAAAAGTATTGCCTTGTTCAGGAGAGAATATACTTATTCACTTCAGATAATGAAAGAAAGTATGTTCAAAAATGTATAGGCATGGCCAGGCGTAGGGGCTCACGCCTGTAATCCCAGCACTTTGGGAGGCCGAGGTGGGCAGTTCACGAGGTCAAAAGATTGAGACCATCCTGGCCAAGATGGTGAAACCCCAAATACAAAAATTGGCTGGGCATGGTGGCACGTGCCTGTAGTCCCAGCTACTCGGGAGGCTGAGGCAGTAGAATCACTTGAAACCAGGAAAAGGAGGTTGCAGTGAGCTGCGATTGCACCCTGGCACTTCAGCCTAGTGACAAAGCGAGACTCCATTAAAAAAAAAAAAAAAAAAAAGGGAAAAGAAAAAAAAATGTATAGGCTTAAATTAGCAAAGCATATAAATAGCCAAACTGAAATACTGTACATAAAACTAACAGTTTAATTGATCAATAATTCCAAAGTGTGGCCAGGCACAGTGGCCACGCCTGTAATCTCAGCACTTTGGGAGAACAAGGTACCCCCACTGATTCCTGATCAGTGATTCCTGATCACTTGAGGTCAGGAATTTGAGACCAGCAAGGTCAACATGGTGAAACCCCATCTCTACTAAAAATAAAAAAAAAATAGCTGGGTGTGGTGGTGCATGTCTGTAATCCCAGTTACTCAGGAGGCTGAGACAGAAAAATCACTTGAATCCGGGAAGCAGAGGTTGCAGTGAGGTGAGATTTCACCACTGCACTCCAACCTGGATGACAGGATGAGACTACATCTCAAATAACAATAATAATAATAATTCCAAAGTATGATTCATTAAGAAGGCAAATATATATTGGCAAATGTTTATGAAATATGTGTAGAAAAAAAGGAAATTAAAACAAAATCAAAGAAGGAATGTAACTACAGATTCTAAGAACAATAAATGATTTTGAAAAAGCATAAATGTGACTTTAAGCTAATAAATTTGAATGACTATACTACAAATTTTTCTAAGTATGTATGTGGTGGTGTGTGTGTGTGTGTATAATTAACATTTACTTACAAAGTAAAAATTCTCAATGTACAAATAAACGTGAAAGAAATAGGAATGCCAGCTAAAACTATGTTCTAAAAATGACCTGGACAATTTGATTCCATACCAGGTTCTGACAAAACGTTTAGTGATAAAAATCTTTCATTATATAAATAATACCTATTACAAAGAAAAATGGAATCTTTGTAACAAGCATTATATGATAGAAAGGACAGTTACAGTATAAAACATTGTAGTATTATAGTGAAATTCCACTGAATATTAGATTAAATATTGTACATAAAATATTAACAAATAAAACGTATAAGTGTATTAAATGAATAACACATCTTACAAAGATAGGTTTCCCAGGAACAAATGACTGCTTAAGCATTTGATAATATATTCATGTAATCATTGTATTAATTTAATATGTAAAAACTATGATTATCTCAATGCATTCTAAAAAATCATTTGCTAAAATTCCATATTGAATATCATAAAAATATGCCAAAAACCTACAAATTGATGAAAATTTTTATCTGGTAAAGAGTATTTACCATAAACCTTTCTCTTATATCATAATTAATGATAAAATACTAAAAACATTTGCATTTTAAAAGGTACAATATAATGAGATTCCATATTACTGTTAATTTGCTTCAGAGTAACCAAAGGGTTCATAACCAATGCAATGAAACAATAAAAATAAATTAAAACATAGAAATTTCAAAAGAGAGAAAAGTTATTATTTCTAGACTGTATGACGATACTCCTAACCAATTAAAAAGAATAACTGACAGATTATTAGAACTAATGAGAAGTCTAGGAGGTCAAATAAAAGACAAATAATAAAAATTAGTGATAAATCAATTTGATAATGTGGAGACAAAAGTGACTCCATCATGGCTGCTAACCCACCATGTTGACTTCTGATTAACCCCAGTCCCATGAGTGCCTCCTGATTCCTATTTGTTGTTCTTAGTGTAAGAACAAGTCAACCTTAATATTATTGCACAAATTACAGGATACGATGCACATCGCATTCTTGCCTATTCTGGAGGGTTGCCTTTAATTGTGTTGTTGGACCATATATACCTTTTCCTACTGTAGATAAGCCCTGGGCCTGGGAAGAAACAGTGCAAATAGTTGCCTGTCTTGCTACCGCCCAAGGCCATGCTTCTGTTTGTAAGTTCCCCCCGTAAAACACCCAATACTAACAACCTCAATTTGTCTTCCTCATTCTTTGGTTTCTGGGCTCCTTTGACACACGGGAGTCACTTTTCATATATGGCCCTTTCACAGAATAGACAATGTAATGAAAAAAATCTCATTAACAATAGCAGCAATATCTATAATACACAATATTTACAAAAACGAATGTGGAAATCTTATGTAAAAACAAATTAAACTGTAGAAAAGTTCTTATTCTAGAAAGATATCAATCTTTCAAATTAAATATTTAAATATAACTTAATTGAATTTGACTAGTGGGGTAGCCTGACTTCTAAGATCATCCCCGGTGACTCTCAACCATGTCAATCCCCTCCTGTGAATGTGGGTTGAGTCTGCTGTTATGATAAGATGCCTCATTCATGATTATGTTGCATTATACAGCAAAATGCAATTTTTGTGGATGTACCCGACTTAATCAAGTAGGCCCTTTAAAAGCAGAATTTTCTCTAGCTCGTTGCAGAAGAGGAATTCAGAGATTAAAAGCATGAGAAGAATTTGACAAACCATTGCTGGGCTGAAGACTGAGGGATATGAGCAGCCTCTAAATGCTGAGAGTGGTCCCTGGCTGTAGTTGGCAAGAAAACAGGGACTTCAGTCCTACAGCTGCAAGAAACTAATTCTTTCCACTAACAAAAACAATCTTAGAAGCAGATTTTTCCTCAGAGCCTCCATAGGAGAATTCAGTTCAACTGGACACCTTGATTTTGGCCTTGTGATACCTTCAGCAGAGGGCCAAGCCTTATTGTGCCAGACTTCTGACTTGCAGAACTGTGAATTAATGGATGGTTATTGCCTTAAATCTCTAGGTTTAAATGGTAATTTGTTTTGTAGAAATGGAATCTAATGCAATGAGATGCTTTAACATTCATCAGAAGGAGAAATTCTCCACAACATATTTTTCTTGCTTTCGCCTCTTTCCCTGTAATATCCTAATTCCAAGAGTTAGTCAAGTCAGGGTCCTTCAATACCTGATTCTAGCTTTTTTATTTTTTGAAGGAGAGTCTCACTCTGTTGCCCAGGCTGCAGTACAGTGGCATGATCACAGCTCACTACAGCCTCCGCCTCCCGGGTTCAAGCAATTCTCCTGCCTCAGCTTCCCAAGTAACTAGGATTACAGGGCCCACCAACACGACCAGCTAATTTTTGTATTTTTAGTAGAGATGGGGTTTCACCATGTTGGCCAGGCTGGTAGCAAACTCTTGAATACAGGTGATTCATCCACCTCAGACTCCCAAAGTGCTGGGATTACAGTCATGAGCCACCGCACCTAACCCTTGATTCTAACTTTTAAGGATTATTCCTCACTTCGTTAGGTCCTTCTTGGCTTCCTTCATCTGTTTAGGTTTTAAGTTCCAACACTGTAGTCATTTGCTCTCAACTCTCAAACACACTGTAAAAAAAAAATGTTTCAATAGCTTTTGAAGTACAAGTGGTTTTTTTTACATGGATGAATTATATAATGGTGAATTCTGAGGTTTTAGTGCACCCATCACCCGAGCAGTGTCCCGAGACCACTTTTATTCAGTCATACTCATCTGAGAAACCCCAAGATTAACAACATCCAACTTGTTACCTTTTGCTGAAATGGGCTGGATTTAAACATGAGCAGCAATCTCAACTGTGCCCAAAGACTACACCAAATCTTATATGCTTGTACCTAACTCACCCTCCCACTCTCTGAAACAATTGTCTCATCTCTTCTACTCTTATTTCAAACTTGCAAAACTCCTTTTTTCTTCCTCATTACCAAATACACTCTTGGCTAACTACTTCACTAAAAAATAGAAGCAAGCAGTAAAGAATTGTTATAAACTTTCAACCCATCTAATTAATTTCTTGCATTTATATCTGCATAATTATACTCATGCTATTTCTTGGATATCTGTTCAGGAGAATGATCCACAGAGGGAGAAAAATATAATTCAGCTCCTTGTATGATAGAAATGTTTACCTTTTGTCTGCTGAAATATTTTCACTGATTAAACAACACTCTTTTCTCTTAACTAGAAAGATTTTTCTTTGCGTAGGAGCACTGTTTTCTATCAATATTGGTGAAACATTTGAAAGAAATGATGTAACATTTCCCAAGGAAAGGTTATTCAAAAGGAAACCGGAAGAAATGTCTTTTATAATATTTCATATTATTTCTTATTTTCTTTAAAGGTATATTATAATTGATTTTATAATAAAGGCATGCAAGTTAAACATTATCATAGTAAGTCTTAGAGACAAGAATATTCTTAACTTGAACTTACTTCAGGTCAAAGATTCTTTGATTATGATTCACAGAGAACTTTGCCTCTTTAATCATGAGGGTAGAACACATGTCATTACTTTTCAATCTCCTGGTAAGATTGTGAAGAATAAATAGTATCAGTTCTCTCTAAGAGCTAGAAAAACTAAGCCTGAATTCCTCCAAAAATTGTTATTTGTTATTTGAACAGAGGCTTACACTTTGCTATCATAAGAACTCATAAGAAAGATTGCTCTCTCAAATTCTATCAATATCCCAGCCATTTCTCCTTTGGAAGCTTTTAAAAGAATATTTGACATATTTATTCTTGCAAAATCTATCTTCTGGTATTCAAAAAATATCAAAAATTGGCATTACAATTACCTAAACCAAGGAGGCATCAACTGAATGAAATTGACATGTAATCATAGAAAAGAACAAGAAATAAGGAAAAGTCTGGGGATTGGGTTGGACACCCAAGCTAAAAATGAGATGGCGCTTACAAAGTTTATTTAAAAAACAAACAAACAAACAAATATTTTATTTAAACAGATTTTAATTTATAAATATGAAAAAGAAAATTTTCTGCTTTTTCATAAAGGGAGGAGTATAAAAATAGAGAACAAAATGAAATAAATTACTTTTAATGTTCTAAATCATTACTAATAAGATAAGATATGAGAAAATAAAGAAATTGAAAACGTAAGAAATCTAGCAAAAGTAAGGAAAAGACTGTCCAATGTACATTAACTTGAATCTTCAGAAACTTATAATAGTTAGCAATTACTGGGCATGTTCTGTGCAGGCAGGCTTCTAAATGCATGGCACCTGTTATCTTCTCTAACCCTCACAGTAATACTGTGCAATAGGTAACAGTATTGTCCACATTTTGCAGCTGGGGAGACTGAGATACATAGAGATTAATTAACTTACCCAACATCATCCCGGTAGGAAGTAAAGAAGATAGGAGAAAAATCCCAAGATTCTTGCCCCAGAGTCCACGTTCTCAATGACTACAGTTTTGACTACACACAAAGTCACATATGGCGAATGTCCTTGGACCCTATTGTAGAAAGCCTTGAGTAGCTCTTCTGAAGGAATAACTACAGAATTACCACCTAACGGACAGAGTTACTATTACATTTCCAATAGAGTTCCAGTTCAGTAAAGCCTAGCTTCTTGGCTGCACAAGTTGTTTTTCTTCCTTACTCCCTCCTGTTACCGTTCCATAACCTCCTGTAATCTAAAATCATATTTGATTGTTATGAGGTGAAAAGGACCTGCTAACTAGGACACTTTCCAGGTTTTCTAATATAAGTAATATGAGGTGTTTATGACCAACAACATTCTAAACAGGATTGGATACTTTCAGCAGAAAAATTGGTCCAATACTATATTTACTAACTCATACTAAGTAATTAAAAATTACAGTATTGTTATAATCACCAAAACAATAATAAGGCTGTGTGAATTTATGGCTTTGGTCATAATAGGGCACCATAAAAAATGTAGCATAATATTGAAAAGGTAAAATAATAAAATAAACGAGAGTCAAACATACTAAAAATGGAAAATTAGCCTATTATAGTTAAATCCACTGGAAGAATTATTAAAATACTGTGTGGAAACTGTGACAATTTATATAAATAACAACAAGGTCTAAGGAATTAGTTTGAGGAACCTGAATTAGTCTGTTTGAAAAAAAAGGAAGAATGAACTTATAAAGATTTCTTAGGGAATATAAATAACACTTTTTAAAAAACCTATATATAAAGATGTTAATCTCTACTCAATTTTAATACCCAAAAAATTAGTATAAATATCCTGTAATGTAGACAAAATTAATTATAAAACATCCCTTCATTGGAATATTACACAGTCATTAAAAATAATCTTGATGAAAGTATTTAACAGCATAACACATGCTTAGGAGAGTATAGTAAGAAGAAATAACGTAAGACATGGTACAAAACAAAATACACAGAATAATTACTATCATGTTTTATAAAATCAGATGAAAAGAAACAAGACTGAAATGACAAAGAAAGTCCCCGACTTACAATGGTTCAACTCTAAATTTTTTGAATTTACAGTGGACTCATTGGGATGTAACCCACTGATAAGTGAGGAAGCACCTGCATTCAAAATTATTGCCAGTACATGTAAACACATGTAAATGGGAAGATCATACTAATTTTGTTTAACTTTTCTATATTTTCTAATTTTTAATGACCACACATTATTTTATATTAAGATATTATTTTACATAGAGAGGACAATAGTAATAAAATCGTAACTAGTTTTTAATTAAAGAGGGATAGGAATACATTTAATGAAAAACAGAGTGAAGATGGAACCACAACAGGAACAAGAAAAGATTCTTAAAATTGAGGTAAACTCTAACATGAATTAATATTTCATGGCAATCTTTTGATTCTAACAATCCTTTCACTATATAGGACCAGCAACCTATCAATCTGACAACCTTCTTTTCCTTTGCCTGCCTTTCCCACAAGCCTTCTCCCTCTTTCCATGGCTTAAATTCCAAGGACAGTCAGAAAGACCTTGGTGCATGCCCCTTTACTCCCTAAATGCTCTTTTAGTTTCTTTGATAGTGGAACTGCAGTAACACTGTGGTGAAATTGAAAACTCTGCCCAATTATTGTAACCCAGAAGCTTCTGGGAACTGAAGGAAAGCACACAATCCTACTGATCAGACTTGCTTTCAATTAAGGTTGCTAACCCCAGCTGGGCTCTTCATCCTGCCAGACAGTGCAACTTTATGTTTCTGGCACATACACCTCCCTCTCCTTTCTTGTGGAATCTCCAACACCTTTCTCTGTTGTCATGTGCCCCTGATGACTTCGCTTCATATTTTAGTTAAGAGGAAAAAACTATCAGAGAGAATGAATTAGTCCATTCTCCCCCTGTTATAAAGAACTGCCTGAGACTGGGTAATTTGTAAAAGAAAGAGGTTTAATTGACTCACAGTTCTGCGTGGCTGGGGAGGCCTTGGAAAACTTACAATCATGGTGGAAGGGGAAGCAAACACATCTTTCACATGATGGCAGGAAGGAGAAGTGCCGAGCAAAAAGGGGAAAAGCCCCTTATAAAACCACAAGATCTCCTGACAACTCACTCACTATCCCAAGAAGAGCACAGGAAAAACCAATCCCATGATTCAATTATCTCCACCTGCTTCCACCCTTGACACGTGAGGATTATTCCAATTCAAGGTGAGATTTGGGTGGGGACACAGGACCCAACTATATCAGAGAGCTTCAACCTGTTTCTACCAAAACATTCTTTTGACTTCCTGTATTGGAACCCCTTTGCTTGGATTTCTTTCTCATTACTGTGGGTGAGCTGCCCATGCTATCAGCCAAGTCTCACCTCTCAAGAGGACTAGCATGTCCATTCCTGCTCATCGACTCAAGGAAGTTGTAAAAACTCTCTTCCATCTCTCTAGCATTACAAGTGTATTTTCCTCTATTGCACCTTTTCTATAAGCATAAAACATAGTGATGCTTTTTACATCTTTAAAAAAGGTCAGACAAACCTGTCTTGACCTTTCCTCCTTTCTTCCTTCTCCAGTTCCCACCCCTACCCTTTACAGCAAAAACAGGCACACACACAAAGTACTTTCTCTCTTTATCCACAAATATTTTTCTTCTCTCTCTCTCTAACACCTTCTATTGATTTTCACCCATTCTCCACTCCACCAAAAGTGCTTTTATCAAGGTCACCTGTGACCTTCTGTTGCCACAGTCTCTAGTAAACTCTCATTCCTCAACATGCTTGACTTATCGTCATGCGAGACAGCTTATCACCATCTCCTCCTTAAAACAGTCAGATTACATTACTTGGGTCACATCACTTGTCTGTTCAAAATCTTGTAATAGCTTCCTTTCTCAATCAAGCAAAAGCTAAGGTTAAATACCCTGTATAGCTTTATTCTTTAACATCTAGCCTTGTTTCTTGTGTGAATTCATCTGAGGTCATCTCATGTGACTCTAGTCACACTGGCCTTACCTTTTGTTCCTTGAACATACCAGGCATGTTCTTGCCTTAGGGCCTTTATACTTGCTGTCTTCTCTGCCAAAAACACTCTTTCCTCTGATATGTATGGTGACTTCCTCATCATCTTTAGGTATTTGCTAAAATATTGCTTTACTTATGAGGACTTTCCTGGCCTCCTTATTTTTTTTAAAAGAATATACATTTCCCATTGCACTTCTCTGCTTTTTTTCTTCATGTTACTCACAAAATATAATATGCTATATGTTTGACTAATTTATTTTATGTCCTATCTCACCATACTAGAATGCAAGCACCAAAAGACTGAGAGTTTTTTTATTTATCTGTTTTGTTCACTCTTTTTTATTTATTTATTTATTTTTTATTATTATTATACTTTAAGTTCTAGGGTACATGTGCATAACGTGCAGGTTTGTTACATATGTATACTTGTGCCATGTTGCTGTGCTGCACCCATCAACTCGTCAGCACCCATCAACTCGTCATTTACATCAGGTATAACTCCCAATGCAATCCCTCCCTCCTCCCCCCTCCCCATGATAGGCCCATACCATCTCACACCAGTTAGAATGGCGATCATTAAAAAGTCAGGAAACAACAGGTGCTGGAGAGGATGTGGAGAAATAGGAACACGTTTACACTGTTGGTGGGATTGTAAACTAGTTCAACCATTATGGAAAACAGTATGGCGATTCCTCAAGGATCTAGAACTAGATGTACCATATGACCCAGCCATCCCATTACTGGGTATATACCCAAAGGATTATAAATCATGCTGCTATAAAGACACATGCACACATATGTTTATTGTGGCACTATTCACAATAGCAAAGACTTGGAATCAACCCAAATGTCCATCAGTGACAGACTGGATTAAGAAAATGTGGCACATATACACCATGGAATACTATGCAGCCATAAAAAACGATGAGTTTGTGTCCTTTGTAGGGACATGGATGCAGTTGGAAACCATCATTCTTAGCAAACTATCACAAGAACAGAAAACCAAACACCGCATGTTCTCACTCATAGGTGGGAACTGAACAATGAGATCACTTGGACTCGGGAAGGAGAACATCACACACCGGGGCCTATCACACACCGGGGCCTATCTGTTTTGTTCACTCTTGTATCCCCAGAGTTTAGAACAGTTTCTAGCACGTAGTAGGTGCTCAAAAAATAATTGTGGAGTGACTGTTGTGTAAATCTCGTTTCCCCTTGAAAACGGAGAAAGAAACAAATTATATTTACAGAAAAAAAGTCATTGCAGCAAATCAATGGAGGTTTGTTAAGATTTTCTAGGTGATTTCCAAATCTAATTCAAATGTGATATATACATAGTTTGCCTGAATGGCTTTCTTGAAAGAAGTGCCAACAGCAGTATGAAAGCTCTGGAAAGCATAACTAAGAAGTAACATATTTAAATTCCACCATCTCTTAGTTCTAGGCCAGAGTAGGAGCGGGACAAAAAATGGGGAAAAGAGACAGACACACACACATACACACACACACACACACACACACACACAGAGAGAGAGAGAGAGAGAGAAAGAGAGAGTAGAAGAGAGACTTAGCTCAGTCTTCTATTAAAAAAAGCACCTTAAACTGAGAGGCTTAAACATTTTTTCTCAGCATTTTGAAAATTTAAAGTCCAAGATCAGGGTGTCAGGTGGGTGAGGTTCTTGGTGAGGGCCCTCTTCCTTGTTTACAGATTGTTGTCTACTTGCTATGTTTTCATATAGTGGAAAACTCTGTGTCCTCTTCTTATAAGGACACTAATCCTATTCATGAGGGCCCCACCTTCATGACCTCATCACTTCTCAAAGGCTTCACCTCCTAATTCTCTCACAATGGAATTAAGGATTCAACATTTTGGATAGATATAAACATTCAGTCCACAATGGAAAACTATCCAATGAAGTACATGAGACTCTGATTTCTATTTTTCTTTACTCCAATCACTGTGACCTTACCTATTACCTTTGTGATAGTCACTAATGCCATTTCTATCTGCTGAATATCAAAGTTAATTGCAATCATGGCAAAATAAATGTTTAATTTTGAACAATTTTCCTCTTAGCTTCCTTTTTTCAAGACATTTTGATCCTAATCATTTATTATTTAGCATTTGTATGATATCTAATAACCACAAATTAATTAATAAATTGTTATTGAATCTTGACATTAAAGAAAAACTTTCTTTTAATATAAATTTAGTGGAACTGGCAAATGACTATATGAGCTAAGGCATAGCAAATAAACATTTCTCTTTGAGGATTCTTGTTCAAAACAGAATTAGCACTGGCTTTTTCAGTTCCCACAGCCTGCGGAGATAATCCTAAAGCATAAAAATTCTGGAGAAGTTCATGGCTTTACAATGGCAACAAAGCCAAAATTGGTTAGTTTTTGTCAAACCAAAAAAAAAAAAAAAAAAGGAAAGGTTTTCATCACAAACTCTTTTCCTAATAATAGCCCACGTTTTCATTTTCCAAAGCCTGCCTGTGAACTGTTAATGATAGAATAATCAGTGGACATATTCCTGTGACTTCAGCTGTTATAAAATGCAACTTGACATTGAAAAGAAACATAAGTATCACTCCCAAGAATGTTTGCTTTCTGTTTCGTAAAAATACAATCTTTCTTTGTGAAACACAATTGTTACTATGTACACAGAGCATATAAACAAGGGAAGATATTAAAAACACAGAAACAAAGCACCAATATTTTATAAATGGCTTGCTGATATAACCACCATTCTGTCACACTATTTGCACTAATCTAAGCATTTTTTCTTAGTGGACATTCTACTCATATCTGCAAAACACTAGCAGTAACATAGCACCTACTCTATCACTCTGAGTCCGGTAAGGAAAGTAGAATCCACATGAGGCATTTCAAGCAGAGGGGACTATTTACAAAATGTTTAGAAGGCTGAAAGAGCAAAGAGCAGAATGTGAAATAACGCAGCTATTAATACCTGCAGGAAGCAGTTACTATCCCCAGGGCCAGAGAAACAAAAGGGAAGAGGAGGTTGTAGAACCCATGAGCCCACTTGTACTTCTGAAGTGTCTCAGGAGGTCCTGGAAACACAGGAGGGGATACCCATGTTAGTTTGGGGAGCATGGATGGGTGCCAGGCAATAGGTGCTTGGATAGCTGGGATGAAGTGTGTTTTGCAGCAGTCTGGAACTGCAACCTGGCCCTATGTAGCTGGCATTGCAACTGATGATGAGGTGCTGCTCTGTAGGAGTTGGTGTTATCAATGGGTCTCTGCTCACAGGTGCTGGTATAGCCAAGGGGAGTGCCACTGGACAGGGGCTGGAACCAGGGAACAGACGCACTATAGGCACTGAAATGGCCGGAGGATGCAGGCATCATAGCTTCATGTTGTTGTGGAAGGAGGCCCAGGACCTCTCACTGGCAAGATCTAAGTAACAAACAGCTGGCAATAAAAACTTGGAAAGGTAATCTGTGAGGTATCAGAAACTTACAACACATAAAAGAAGATCACAGGACAGAAATCGACACTGAAGGCAAGGAGGTAAGTGTCTTGCACATCTACTGTCTTCAATGCCAGTTTTTCTGTAGTATTTATTTAGGATCACTGTGCCTAAAGTTGCTAATGGAAAATTGATATCTGTTTTTTTATCGTCTTACTAAAGGAACAGAATAATAAATGAATACATAAATAATATGATGAAGGATGAGGACATAAAACTATAATATGTAATATTTTAATATAACTCTAAGTGACTTTAAGTCTGCTGTTAAAGAAATTCTGATTTTTCAATGTTAAGGAAAGTACATTTAGTAGATTTATGCAAGTTATAAAATAATATCTTTTCTTATTTTCATGAAGACATGTTAATGTTCTACTTATATCTTTATTATTCTTTCAAATTCCAATATAGGATATTATTGAGCAGGTAAACAGTTAGGGAAAAAGAAGAAAACAATCAGCGAAAAAATGTCACCCTGGTTAATGATAGCCTCTAATTCTTTGCTATTCTCATTGAAATTGCCCTTGAATCTAGACCAGCCCCACAGTGATTCACAGATTTCAATATCTAGAACAATTGCCCTGAGATCATCGTGCTGGAGAGATCATATAAAGGAGCTCTGCTTATCAGTCCCAGCTAAGCCCTGACTTCTAGTCATCCCCTCCCAAGTGCCAGACATGAATGGGTAGCCATCTTGAACTTTCCAACACTCCATCTACAGGCTAAGAACTACAGTCTATATTAGGCCAAGTAGAAGAATCACCCAGACAATCCCTAACTAGATCTCTTAGCCACCAACTTGTGAAATATAACACGACTATTATTTTGAGCCATTTAGTTTTGGAGCAGTTTGCTATGTAGCAATAGATATTGCAACACGGCCTTTTTAACAATCAAAGAAATGCACACTAAAGCAAATTATTCACGTTAAATGTAACCAGATTAAGTTGTGCTACACTTGTTGAACATAATTAAATCAGAAAACCCAGTACTCATGAAGATTCAGGGATGAAGTACTCATCCCGTACTGATGAAATTGAAAAGTATTATAGGATTTGAGGGAATGTCTTTGACAATATGAATCTGACACAAGCTGATCTTATGGCTCCTCACTGTGATGAGTCCCTTCAAGGTGGAAAGTTCCCTAGCAATTTATGTTTATAATTTCATATTAGTTTTCTTAAGATGCCCCTGCTGCCAAATGATATAAACTTTAGGCCCCACAAAATAGAATCTGTCCCCAGAGGGTATACATTCATATCATAAAACTCTTCTGGCCCTTCTCAGTAATTAGTATTTTCTCTAAGAAAATAAGAGGAAGGGGGACAGCTATGTTTATAAAACTCTTTATCAGAGCATCATGTATAACAGAAAAATAAACTGAAAATAACCTAAATGTTTGGTAATGAATGAATAATTAAATAAATTACAAGCTATCAACTTAGGAGGTGATGTCATCTTTATAAAAAGTGGTTACAAAGTTTCTAACAACATGAGAAATTGTTTATAATATGACTAAGTGCAAAAGCTAATCTTGAAAGTTTATATAAACTGTGATTACAAGTATAAAAATGTATATATTACAGATAAAACTTGGAAGGACATTTGAAGAAGTGAAAACAATTATGTTGAGGTGACGGTCATGAGATACAAGTTTGCTCTTAGTTTTTGTTTTTCAATTCTCATTTCTCATTTAAGTGGCATCCCATTATAGACAATGGTAAGTGATGCAAGCTCTTTCAGAAACCAGCTTCTATGGTTTATAAGAGATACCCTGTCAAAGCTGTAGCTAAACGAAGGGAATGACTGCAATGCCCAAAGCTCGGGAAGACAGGCCTGGTTGTGGAGGGCCACTTCCCACTTTGTAAAATGTGGAAAAATAAACATGTCATTAGGAAGGTAAACTCAGACTCTTGGGGAAGTTTAGCCTCTTTCTATTTTTTTTTTTGTTGTTGTTGCATGAATGGCAAAATAAAACCCTCAGGAGCCAGAAAGCAAACAGCTGACAGCACTGTTCTCCAACCCCGTCTCTGCCATCTTTATGCTCCCCCACCCACACACACACCTTTAAGAAGAGTGTTTAAAGAAAACATTCGCTATTTTAATAATTTTGTGGATATGCTAGAAAGGTAGAACAGAAATAGCAAGATCTGGAATCTAAGTAAGGTTTGTGGCCAGTGGTTCTCTCACCTGCGGTGACTCCTCACTTGCTGGGAGCCTCCATATCTCCATCTGTAAAATGAGGGATTTTTCACCACAGAACTACCAACATCCTATCTTGTCACCGTTATCTGATTCAGTTGTCAAATACGATGGAGTCCATTTGAAAAGCAGAGAATTTGGGAAGCCACGCTGCTCTGAGGGGTTTTTCCCTCATTTTTTATATCCTAATTTTAGATTATAGAATCTTGGATAATAAAATTTTAAGCAATACAAAGAAAAGAATTAAAAAGAAAGCCAGGTTCTGACACAGAGACCAGTGATGTCAGAAGGCAGGGAGCCCAGCTTGTCTTCACGCCAAACACAGAAACCATGATCACAAAGGAGTACTCCCCTGATGTGTTTGTTCTTTCTAGTTTTCATTAGAAAGAACCACACGAAGAGGCATTTCAATCTTCCCCCATGGCAGACGTGTGAAGAGCCTCACTTAAGGAGGCTTTGCTACTTTCATGGTACCCTTAAAAGCTTACATCTGACTCACTCAGCTGCTGGCTCCACCTCAACCTCTTGGCCCATCCGTTTGAGATCCAGTGAAAAACTAGTAAGCAAGTCCATCTCAGGAATTTTACATTCATGCAAAACATCATTTTGCTGGCTTCTTGCAACCATAAGGAAAGGTTGTCTTTCAACTATGTCTTGGTAATGAGAATTTAAAATTGCCTACCATGTAGTTTCCATTAAAAACCATCTTGATGCTAAAAGAGGATATGATAGCCATTCACAACTCACAGCTCTCCTAGTTTTATGCCTAAATCAATTGCAATCAAAAGGCAGTTTTAAAAATAGAGCATGTTACTTCAGCCTCCTAACAAAATTGCCTTTACAGAATGATGGCTTAACACTGCTTCCTTGATTTTTTACCTGTCATAAAGATGAGATGTGGAATTTGCCTATATTTTTAGTAAACCTCTAATAAGAAAAAACTTGCCCATTGTGTCACGCATTTTCCTTCATATAAAGCCATGTAGAAGAAATTATTCTCAAAATTTGGGGATAGGAATTTTTTTTTCCTCCTAATCTTAACGTTCTCTCTTATTAAAAAAAACAAAAACAAAAAACTAGTATCCCCTTATGCTTTAAGTTTTACCTTGACTATCAGGGAAACGTGGTCTGGGTTTTGTGTGCAGTAAGTTCTCACATCTCTGATTTTTCTTGTTTGTTTGTTTAATGTAATTATACTCCTCTTCCAACCCACCGTACCTTGCTATTATTGCATGAGGTTGTTAACTTTAAAAACTACAGGATTTATGAGCTTAGAAAGGAGACCTTATTTCTCATAAAAGATTATAGCCTTCAAGGTGGCCATTCCACAGGCTGAAAAGCATAGCATCCGACAAAGACCAGAGATGGCTACTTCAAAGGAGAAGGGTTTAGATGGGAATTTAAGTTTAATAAATTAAAGTAACATATGTATTCACAGTCTATAGGAGGAGCTGTGAATATTCATGAAGGGGGTCCTGACACATGCCCATTGAGCAAATATGCGTATGCATGTTTACCTTGTTTACCTTGGGGTAAAGATAACATTTAAATTAGGCCCTATACATCAAAAGGTCTTTTTAGGACACAAAGGCATACAAGTGTGCAATCTATGGTTGGAGGTTTTATCAGGAGAATGTTATTGAAATCAAAGCTGTAGTTATGGCTTGTGGGAGGCGGACCGGTTAGCTTCTATGAGCTGGATGTGTTGTCATTCTTTTAATACTGCTCATCTCGAGGCCAGTGCTTGTTTAGCTGCTAGAAAAAAAAAAAAAAAAAAAAAAAAAAAAAAAAAAAAAACCTTTTTGCAGGTAGAACATAGTTTATTCCTGAAGTGTAGGGCTGTGTGACTTAACCTTGCCTGGCATGGCTTTAAGTCCTGTTTATAATTAGGTATCTTATTGCCATGAAGAGTCCATTCTGTCAGTCTTGTAATCTCTATTTTAACATTAATACTGGTCAGTTGTTGTGTCTAAACTGCAAAAGGGTGGGGTATAACAAAGCGTGTCTGACCTCCTGTCTCATCATGGTTGGGAACTCAGTTTTCAAGACTTCTTTGGGGTCCCTTTGGCCAAATAAGGGTTTGTTCAATCTGTGGGAGGTTTAGGATTTTATCTTTAGTCTCCAAGGCTTAGCTTTTATTGGTAATAACTTTCACTTTTATTGATTATGAACTTTTGTATTTAGGTACATTAAGTCACATTGGAAAAAGATAGTGTATAAATATATAACAATGTATATATGTGTATGCATGCATGTGTATATGTGCTCTACATAATATATATTACAATTAATTATCATAGAAAAACATCTTTAGAATTAAAAAGAGCTTAGCAATCATTTAATTAAATGGTTCCAAACATATATCTATCATGCATGGAGAACCAATTTTCTCAAATGAAATATGGCCCAAAACTTAAAAAAAAAAAGGGGTTGAAAAATAAATAAAGCAAAGTTCCTTTGGCTTAAAGGTAGGAGGATAAAAGCCCACAAACTTCACCTTGTAGCCACTCACTTTCACTGCAGCAGAGCATTCTGAAGTCACCCCACAAAACCCCTAATTTTCTACGATACACATTTGACTATTACCAGTCAATTTTAGTCACTGTCTTTTGTAAGTAGGAAAAATGATGTACGATGAAGTTGCAAATGATCTATAAACATTTACCCAGTGAGTGACCAGGTCACCCCACCAGAACTCAAATTCCCTGATTTCTAGAAGTTTATTTTTGTCCAACTAGAAAAGTCCATCCCAGTATTGGCTGAAAATTAAAATTCTGGTCTTTGGAAAGAGTTGGGCTATTTGGAATTTATGACAAAAACTAAAGAGAGTCTAAGATTTTCCTAAACTCAACGAGTCAGTTAATATTGTCTCTCAGGCCCAGCACTGCTATTTCCCCTCCTCCCAGGCCTATGTGCAGCAAAGGCCTGCCCTCCCATCTTTTCAGATTTGCTTTCAACTGCTGCTGTGTTTATCTATTCCCTTGGAATCTCTATTGGATCTCAATTTTTTTAACCCTTCTGAGTAAAGAATCACATGGCCTTGTGTTTTTTGTATGTTAAATATACTTAGCCAAGATAACAATTTTGTGAAATCTTAGTGACTGTTTGTTTTTCTTTCTCGAGCATTTTTACATGTTGGCCTGACTTTAGTTTTTAACACTATGGATATCAAGATCTCTTGTCCATTTAGTAAAGCCTGAACATGTTCTTGCATGCCTACTCTCAATAAACTTGGACTGAATTAACCTGAGAGTGTGGCTTGTTTTGCAAACCCCTCCAGACAAAAACTGAGTAAAATGTACTTGCATGATGAACAAAGATTTCAGATAAACTCTGGATAGATCATGGAAAGTTTAAGAAGTCCTATTTGAGCTTCAAATTTCGAAGTCATGATTTATAAACTCAATTTCAGGTGAAACAGAAAAGTTTCAATCACATATTTATCATGACTTAGTATCATGACTTAGTATCATGGCTTTTAGGAGAAATGTTTCCAAATCTACCATGCATTATTTTTATTTTTATTTTTTATATTATGCAGGCTTATGTTGTTCACTAGAAAATGGGCTATTTCATTTATGGAAATATTTCATGTAATAAAAACCATTTCAACATAAACAATTTCAATGATCGTAAGAGGAAAATAGCACCCTCTGGTGGTGAAACCCTTAAATAGCAAAGGCCTGGGGGCAGAATGCCTCCGGTTACCACAGTGGCTAATCCAGGTGTAAAGGGAATGACGGGAGGGTCTGATGCTTGGGTATTGGCAAGAAATCTCAAGAAGACCATATCATCTGGAGATCCCTGAGGGCATGTGATATGTGGGTATGGAGGAGAGTAGTGGAAGGAGAAGCAAACCATTACCAAAGAGATATTGATCAAAGCAATGTTTTATCCCCTTTCGTGGGAGCTGGGAAAACCAGGCACTAATTAAACTAGTGCCTAGTAAAGTCCGCAGGGGCTTTTCTGAACCAGAATTAGGCATCAGATCCAAAGACAGCATGGGAGATCATAGAGAGATAAAGAGCCAAGCATATCATGCTAGTTCAGGATATAAAAAATGGATAGAACAGGACTGCCAAAAACTAGAGTTTAATGGATGTTGGTCTCCTAGTGGGCAAGAGAAGATGAAAGGGGATCAACTGGCCAATGTAAACATTTAAGGCTTACCAGACAAGTAAACATTTTGTCCAGGTTCCACCCTTTGATTATTCAATTGTGTCTTGATAAGCTCCTGGTCTGCCCCTGGTCCAAGCATCCATTCTGGAGTTCTCCTTTCAAATCTCAGCCTCGCCTATAATTTCTTCTGTCACTTTCTAACAAGGCAAGATTTTTACAGGGTTATCAATTTCTAAGCCAAAATTACTTGTATATTATCTAATTAATTCAATCTAAAGAATAAGTCCCATGTACCCCGAAGAGACTTCATGTAGAACAATTCCTTCAAATCAGAGACAACATAGGACTAAAAATAATAATAGTAACTTGATTTGGCAAAACAATGAAGACTCAATGAAAAAGAAAGATCCACCGAGGATGCCTAACAAATCTTTTATGCACAGAAGAGTGGTGCTGAGACTGTGCAGAGAGAAAGGCTTGCCCAAATTAATGTTATAAAATACTTCTCAAAATGTAAAGGTCTATATAAATACAATATTTTATGTGAGTATATTATTCAGTTGCTAGTATGTAGGGAGAATGGCAATAATAGTAATTTGAATTTATGGAGGGCCTATCATCTTAGACACTTGTGCTTTTGAAAGCCAGCTTATTAATCCTCAGGACTATCTCAGGAGAAAAGTAGCCAACATTATTAGCTCCATTTGCAGATAAGAAATTGAGACAGATGCAGATTATGTGGTTCATACAAGACTTGCACAAGAAATCTGTGAGGAGAAGGAAAAATTATTAGCTACTAAGGTAGAAATGTGATCCACAGATAAACAGTTGGCAAAGTGTGATCTTCTCCTGTTCATACTCATGGAAAAAGTAAGCACTGTCCCAGCCAAAGCTATCTAAAGCAATATTATGTATATTACATGGAGAAGGGACCTGGTGTGTTTGATAGTACTGAAGGCTTCAGTTCAACCCAGAAGACAGCAGTGAAGTGCTCAGCTTGCCTTGATTGGCAGAATGGATGCCTTGGCAACCACTTGGCCTGAAACCAACCTGCACTCTCCAACACCACTATCCTCCACCCACACCCTTGTCACATAATCATCAGGAAGCCATGCTCTGAAATAAGGATGAAATGACAGAATAAGTAAGTCTTCAAATGAAATAGGAAGCACACTGAAACAGCAGAGCACTTAATAACATGAAATTAGAAACCAAAGTCATTGAAGAGGAACTCGTAGAGGTGAGTCAGAGTAGAGTCATTCAAAAATGTTGATGAAGAATTCACTTTAAATCTTTACCCTTTTCTTGTTCTTAAAGTAAAAAAAAAAAAAAAAAACTTATTTTTAAAGTAAAAACAGATATCTTAAAAATAAATTGAAACAATAAAATTAAGTGTTCTATAAAATGAATCAGTCAGAAAGTAGTGAGTTATACATGCTTTTATAAAGGAAAACGACCTTGCAAACCAAGTTTTAAAGCTCAAATGAATTAGCCAAATCCTATACAGTTATTAACAAGACAGAGAATAAAGATAAACAAGTGGCTATACCATTATGTGTGTGTGTGTATATATATGTATATATATATACACCATGATGTGTGTGTGTATATATATATACCCCATAATGTGTGTGTATAGACACACACACACACACTCATTGAAAAGATTACTAGAAATGAACAGTTATAGATGAAGAGATAACGGTTACATCCCTCATTAACAAACACTATTAAGTTATATTTCAAAATACTGATAAATACCAAAGAAAACAAACAATGACTTCCAAGGAAAAAAGAGGTTACTGAGAGACCTTTAGTATCAGTATTTCCAACCAACTTAATGGTCATAACAACAAATCCTGGAAGAGAAAGTAAGTTGTTGTCAAAATGTAACAGGCAAGAGTGCGTAGGTCAGTCACAGGAAATTTTTAGTTTAGGAAACTGCTAAACTCATCACAAGACATGAGAGATGGGGTGATGTAATTACCTAAGAAAGGGGATGAAGTAATGCACTCAACCATCAGCACCTGATTTCTTTTTGCTTGAGCCAGAAGAAATCTTTCCACTGAGGCCCAGTCAGGTACCTGAGATACCCCTGTGACCCCAGCTAGAAACATGGGTGCTATCTAATCCTGGAAGTTTCTAAGGCCGTTCAATATTTTCATGCCTATTCTCTGCTTCCAGGCAGGGTGGATATCCAATAAGAACACCTGAGTACCATATACTGTCCAGCATCCATTCTGACAGTTCAAGTGTCCATGCCATACTCATTGCTGAATATTTTTAATATCATTCTGCATTCAGGAAAGTATCAACCTGAGCCTACCAAGGAAGTATTCATCTCCCTGTTAAAAACTTCCAAGATGACTAGGTGTTATTTGGTGGGATAGATTTCTATTATTATGCTTTTTAATTTTAAAAAATATTCTGAAGGGAGAGAAGTGGTACTACGTCATCTGAATTGGTGAGTCAAATTTAAGAAAGACCTTGAGAGCTGGTCACACTCAAAAGAAGTATGTGACACAGTCTGAGGTTTTAATTAAAGAGAGGGAAGAAAGAAGCAGCAGGCTCATGCAATACAAGAGGCCAAGAGGGGCTCTCAGTCTGTCCCCCCATGGACTAATTATGCAGAATTTATGAAATGGGTTCTGGAGGTTGAGTTATCTGGGTTCAAATGCAAGCTCCACAGTGAAATTTGTAGGGAGAAGCAGGATGCAGTGCTTCAGGTAAAAGGAAAACGATCCACAATGGTGTAAAAACAAGAGTGAGGAGAACTCGTTCAGGAAGCAGCAAGCAGTTCGGTAAGACTGAGGCATAGCAGTGGGGATAGGGGCAGAGGCAAGGTTGGGGGAGGGGCAAGAGGGAAGGATGCAGAGAAAGGCAGAGGCTGGTCATGACACACTTACAAGAAAGACTGAGGAACTTCAACTTTAGCCTAAAGAAGACACAGAGGAGTTGAAGTTCGGTCAATAACATGATCTCATCCGTGATTTACATTTTAGGAAGGTGGAAAGCAAAAGTTGAAGCAGAACTAGAGACAAAGAGTGAGGGCAGTAGCCTGAACTAGGAAAGTGCTTGTAACAATGGAGAGAAGTGGACAGAGCCCACCTTGTCCCTTGTTTTCAACTCCTAAACTCCAAAGATTACAAATTACCTGCTTGAGGTTTTGCATTTAAGACCACCTTCGATTCCATTTTTGAGCTTCTGTCTCCAAGAATGCAAAATGTGAACCTTAATCTCTGTACCAGTTGGACCCATGTCTTCCTGTAGGGGAAATGAGTTTCAAACCTCACTGACTGGTAATTATTCTTTACGTTTTTTCAATTGGCCCCTGTATTTCCTTTCCCCAATAAAACTGTTATTCTCACACACTCCTAGGTGTTTAGTGTGAATAAATATTTTATTGTGAATATTATTTATCTTTATTTGTAAAAGCTCTCTGAGTTCAAATGCCAGCAGAAAACAAGTTTGGTCTCAAAACCATGTCCGCACATTCAAACCAGTGAATAGTTTCTTCGACAATCCTACCAAAATGAAAGGACAATGTAGACAAGTGCAGTTATTTAGCAATTCACTAATGCTATCTAAAACTGCTTCCATTTGTTCACAGTCTTTTGGTTATATTAACTTCTGTAGGTAAATTTTATGGATTGTAAAATGGGAAATATTAGAAACAGATACAAGATTGTGTTTCCCATCAAAGCTATGACATGGAGATGAGCTTAGTTTCCTTCTTTTAGAAATTTCTAGATTCCAGAATATGCCTCTTTATATTTTGGACATAGAGTAAAGTGGTTGACACATTTCATACTTGCCTTGATAGTCAGTGAATGTGTGTTAGAGGAAAGAAAATGGGACCCAGAACCAAAGAACCTGATCGAGCTTCTAAAACTCTCCAATCTTCAATTTTACATCTATTAAGTAGTAATAATAATAATTATTATTCCCTTTCCACTATATTTTATGAGAATTAAATGATTTACTACCTGTGATGAGAACCAAAACCTTTTTGATTTTGGAAATGTTCCATATCTGTCCTATCCAATCAGGTAGACAATAGTTACATTCATGTGACTGTTGAACACACTTCATAAGGCTGTTGAACACTTGAAATCTAGCTAGTTTTACTGAGAAATTGAATTGTCAATTTTCATCAGTTTAAAGGGCATTTGTGGCTAACACTTACCTGACTGGAAAGTGTAGCTCTAGAGTACTGATTCAGTTTCCGTTATTCCTAGTCTAAATTCATTAATTCTACCCTTGCTCTGGAAATCCATAGCTAGTGTGTTGTCTTTGTTTAAAAATGAATGCTCTCTTTATATGTGAGCAAAGATAAGTATGTAACCTTCTTAAGAGCAATTGGCGAGATGTAACAAAGTGCAACTGTGTTTTTGTCCACCACTGTGCTTTTAAACAATTGATTCATCGGGGGAAATTTTTTTTAATACCACTGATGAAATTTCCCCAGTTGGTCCCATGTATCTCCTGATCACTCTTAGATTAAAAATAGAAAAAGTCCTGGGTTATTTTAAGTTTCAAAATGCAGTATTATTTGTAAATTTTCATCAGCACGCCAGTCTCCCAGGGCAAGACTGATCCTCCCTTCTCCACGCCATATGGGTCTACAGCCTTTGGGGAAGAGGGGTACAAGTGCATATCTCCTCTTTTTCCACCTCACCTCTTCCATCGCCCAACTAACTAGCTAGCTTCTGCTACTGATGGCTCCGAAGTTGTAAGCTTCGACAACCAGCAAATATTTATTGCTGCTGCTGCTGATCATGACGATGGTGTGTGCGTGCATGCATGCACTTTGAAAGATCCTGAGAAGCTTTCAATGGCTATACCTGTGAAGTGATGATGCATCCAATTTTTAAGTCAGCTAAAGCCTCCCTGAGATCTGGTTTCCAGGCAGGCAAATACACCAAGCTTTCCTGGAATGTGCAATGAGGTGAAGCAATAGCATCCTTCGTCTCTTCACCTCTGGATTAGGATAGTCCTTCAAAAATCATTCTCACAAAATCCTCTCACTGTTCATTCCCCGTTTATTTTTTCCTGCAACTTGGAAGTCAGTGAGGAGCTCAAGATTTGTGAAAATATTGCCAATTGGGATTTTTGCCAGATACCTCTTTCTGGTATCTGAAATCAATCGTTCTTGGAATCCTAACGAATTTTTTCAATTTAACAACCTGTTTCTATGCAAAAATGATCATTGTGGCTCTGGTAATAATAGGTAACGGCTGGAAAATTACATAATCATAGTGGAAAGAGTGGTACTTTCATAAGCAATGTGGGCTCATCACTAAAATATATTAAGTGAAAAAAAAGGAAGCCAGACATGTTTCCATTTGCATTTTAAAATAGAAGTTTTATGTATGTACATGCTTTTATATTATTTGGATTTTTAATTATACAGAAGAATTGCTTTAGGGTTCTCCTTATTAGCTTTATAAATATTATATTTGGATACATATTGAAGCTTGAATTTGTTGCTCAATTTATGGCTCAATTCTTTTTTTTTTTTTTTTTTTTTGTCACCCAGGCTGGAGTGCAGTGGTGTGATCTCAGCTAACGCCAAACTCTGCCTCTCGGGTTCAGGCCATTCTCCTGCCTCAGCCTCTCGAGTATCTGGGACCACAGGCGCCCACCACCATGCCCGGCTAATTTTTTGTATTTTTAGTAGAGATGGGGTTTCACTGTGTTAGCAAGTATAGTCTCAATCTCCTGACCTTGTGATCCGCCTGCCTCGGCCTCCCAAAGTGCTGGGATTACAGGCATGAGCCACCATGCCCAGCCTGCTCAATTCCTTAGAATGTGATCTTCAAGTCTTTGTATTTGGCACAATATCTCAAACATCTTTTTCATCCTGAACATCCTGAGACATTTGTGTCTCAATCCAAGTCCAAGTGGAAAGCACTTCCCACATAATTGATCAATTTGTTTATGAGATCAACCTGGAAAACTGAATGAAATGCCAATGATAGAAAAAAATGAGTTTATATTTTTTGGTTAGGTGAGCTGTAACAAACATACTTTTCACAGGCAACTACAGAAAAATAGGTTGAATTACAGGCAAAACATAAAAATTGCATTCACACTGTAAGTTTGTAAGCTTCATGAAAATAAGGAGGAATTAAGTGCCACATCTTAAAGATGATACTTTATACTTGATATTCTAAAGCAAGAATATGTGTACTGCTTTTTTGGTTTATTAAAATTATCCAAAAATGAGGACAATCCAGTGAGTAGAGATTGTGCATTTTTCAATTAGGAAAGGATAAAGAAGCCTCTCCTAGCACCCTAGTTTAAGGATCTATAATTAAATTTACACCATGGTTATCAATGAGCAAATTTCAGTAAATTTTAAAATTTTTGATATATGAATTCATACTTTATTGGATATTAATATAATTTATTTTTTTAGAATGGAAATAAATGTGAAGAGAAAGTCCTGTAAAGTTTTAGCTCTGATGGATTTTCATGATGTCAAAACAGATTAGTTTTTAGCAGTGTGCCTTGATCATAAACTTTTTGCCGTAACTTCAGTTGGGAGGAAACTAAGTCAAAAGTTATTGCATAGAATTAAAGTTAGGTGTTCAAGTTCATACCGAAAGAACATAGAATCTGGAAAAAAATAACTCAAAGACAACATATTATAAATCACAGTATTGCAGTAGATATTCTTCAAATATATTTTCCAGGACGAAGCAGGAATTAGGAAAAGCCCAGATCCTAAGGGATTTCCTTGATCCTCTTCCTGCTTGATCTGTGGTGTGGTCTCATTTGGTCATGATCTCAATTTCCTAAAACCAGTTCATCACCTCACCTGTAATTCAATCTATTTTTTTCAAGTAGCCTGTGAAAAGAAAGTTTGTTTCTTATAGCTCACCTAGTTACCAAAAAATATAAACTCATTTGAAATAATATTCTTATTTTCCTGCTATTGCTTTGATCATCTCTTCCCTCTTTGGTGGCTCCTCCTGTGATATCTGTTTATTTAAACATTTCTGAAGGGTTTTTTGGTTGTTTCTTTCTTCTCAATTTCAGTGATCTCCTTGAGTCGTTCCATCATTTTCCATGATTCGAAATCCCTGTTTTTATGCAAAAGCTCAATGATGTTTGTCCCTAACCAAGACCCCTCCCGAGAGCTGCAGAACTGTAGCATTCACTTTCCTGATGTCTCTATGTGAACACTGACCCTACCCTCAGGCACCTCCATATATACCTCACATCAGTATATCTCTTCTTCCTTATCTCCATTAACAAAAATGCCTATTTCTTCTCCTTAGCTCTGCCTTTTGGGATAGTTTCACTATCTTCTCTGTCATTTTAAACAAAAATCTTAGAGACCTCTTGAAGAGCCCTCTTGAACTCCATCATCTTTCTCACACATTATCGTCATCTACTTGATAAATCCACTACCTAGTACCTTTCTTTCTGATACCATGGTGCCTGCCTTGGGTTAGCCTTTATTATTTCCTTTCTGGGGTCCTGATCCCATCTTCACCACACTTGTCTCCCACATTATTGTATTATCTCTTCCTTCCCTAAGTCATTCTGTCCATGGCGAGGACAGTCATCTTCCTGAATCACAGGTACAATCATGACATTCTAGTTCCTATCCCTGCCACTCTACTGAAACTGCTCTAGACAAAACTTCCAGTGACATTTCAAGGACATTTTTCTCTTTTATTTGGCATTTCTGTGACATGTGACACTGTTAGCTTTTCCCTTCTTGAGAAGTTCTTCTTTGTCCTCATTCACTCTACCTTCCATTGGGATTTTCTCTTGTTTCTCTGATCTCTCCTTTTCAGTCTCCTCTATGGCTGTTTCTTTCTCTGATTAAACTTTAATGTTATCAGAGGGCAGCACCCTAAGCACCCTAATCTTCTCATGCTGCCATTCTTAACATCCGTGGGAGAGTCACCCACACCCATGATTATAGCTACACTGAAGGATTGCTGACTTCCACATCTATTAATCTCTAAACCATTTGCCTTCCTGACTCCAAGACCTGTTCCATTGCTCAAGGAATTTCTCCACATGGATAGCCACAGTTACGTCAAAGTCAGCCAACCTCAACTCATCTGTTCTTCCTTCCAAACCTGTTTCTCTTGTCTTTCCTGTTGAAAGGAATGAGGACATCACCATCCACCCAATTAGATACCTGTGTCAGAAACTGAGAGGTAATCCACAATCAGTTTTACCTCCTGTGGCCCCCCAGTCACTGTTGCCAGTCCATGAATTTCTACAAAATTAGTATCTCTAAAATCTTCTGCCACGTTCCGTTAGTAACTCGACTTCTTTTGTGCAGGTTTTATTATTTTCTCATCTAGATTTTCGTGGTAAATCTGACCTGGTAAACTGCCTCCAATCTTTTCTATTTGCCCTTCAAATTATTTTTAGGATAATCCTTCTAAAATGCAAGTTTCATCAATTCAATTCCTTGTTAATTTCCTTCCTTCCTTCCTTCCTTCCTTCCTTCCTTCCTTCCTTCCTTCCTTCCTT
>NW_012101366.1:3099016-3118625 GCF_000951045.1 Mandrillus leucophaeus
CTGTGTCACCCAGGTTGGACTGCAGTTGCACAGTCTCGGCTCACAGCAACCTCCAACTCCTGGGTTTAAGCGATTCTCCTACCTCAGCCTCCCAAGTAGCTGGGATTGCAGGCATGTGGCACCCCATGTCTGGTTAATATTTTTTTTTAAGTAGATACAGGCCAGCCTGGTCTCAAACTCCTGACCTCAGGTGATCCCCCCACTTCTGTCTCCCATAGTGCTGGGATTACAGGCATGAGCCACTGTGCTCAACCTATTTTTAAATCTTTTAAAAGGATTTTCCTTCTCCTCTATAATATGATCAAACGCTTTTGTATGTTAGGACATATAATTCATATTCAAGAAATTTATCTTTAAAATAAATCAGATATGTCCTAGGATTTTTGAACAATGTGCAACATGGTGCTATTCACAATAGCAAGTATTAGAAAAAAAACAAGTATTTTCACCAATAAAGGAATAAAGGATTGTTTAAATTATGACATAAAAATTAGCAAAGTTTAAACTTGTATTATAGAAGAATACACAAAGATATCAAAATTGTGTAATACCCAGGTAAGTGAACTAAAAGTATTACATAACTTTTATAAATTATTCATTCATAATATCTATTATTGGCATTAAAAGGTTAACAGGATATACACACTGATATGGTTTGGCTGTATTCCCACCCAAATCTCATCTTGAATTGTTATCCCCATAATCCCCATGTGTCATGGGAGGGACCGTATGGGAGGTAATTGAATCATGGGGGAAGTTTCCCCCATGCTGTTTTAATGACAGTGAGTAACTTCTCATGAGATCTGATGCTTTCATAAGTGTCTGGTATTTCCCCTGCTGGGATTCATTCTCTCTCCTGTCGCTCTGTAAAGAGGTGTCTTCCACCAAGATTGTAAGTTTCCTGAGGCCTCCCCAGCATGCAGAACTGTGACTCAATTAAACATCTTTCTTTTATAAATTATCCAGTCTCAGGTATTTCTTCATAGCAGTGTAAACACGGACTAATGCAGTAAATTGGTAAAATAAGTGAGGTGCTGCTATATGGATACCTGAAACGTGAAAGCGACTTTGAAACTGGGTAATAGGCAGAGGTTGGAACAGTTTGGAGGGCTCAGAAGAAGACAGGAAAATGGGGGAAAGTTTGGAACTTCTTAGAGACTTGGAGGGCTCAGAAGAGAAGAAAATGTGAAAAAGTTTGGAACACCTTAAGAGGCTTGCTGAATGGCTTTGACCAAAATGCTGATAGTAATATGGACAATGAAGTTGAAGCTGAGGTGGTCTCAGATGGAGATGAGGTACTCATAGGGAACTAGAGTAAAGGTCACTCTTGGTATGCTTTAGCAAAGAGACTAGCAGCATTCTGCCACTGACCTAGAGATCTGTGGAACTTTGAACTTGAGAGAGATAATTTAGGGAATGTAGCAGAAGAAATTTCTAAGTGGTAAAGCATTCAAGAGAAAGCAATGCATTAAAGTTTGGAAAATGTGTAATCTGATGATGCGATAAAAAAGAAAAACTCATCTTCTGGGGAGAAATTCAAGCCTGCTGCAGAAATTTGCATAAGTAATGAGGAGCCAAATGTTAATCACCAAGACAATGGGAAAAATGTCTCCAGGGAATGTTAGAGATGTCATGGAAGCCCCTCCCATCCCAGGCCCAGAGGTCTATGAGGGAAAAATGGTTTTGTGGGCAGGGCCCAGGGCTGTTCTGCTCTATGCAGCTTTGGGACATGGTTCCCTGTATTCCAGCTGCTTCAGCTTCAGTCATGGCTAAAAGGGGTCAAGGTACAGCTCAGGCCATTGCTCCAGAGACTGCAAGCCCCAAGCCTTGGTGGCTTACACATGGTGTTGAGCCTGCAGGTGGGCAGAGGTCAAGAATTGAGGTTGGGGGACCTCTGCCTAGATTTTAGAGGATGTATGGAAATGTCTGGATATGCAGGCAGAAGTTTGCCACAGGGGTGGGGCCCTCATGGAGAACCTCTACTGGGGCAGGGCAGAAGGGAAATGTGGGATTGGAGTCCCCACACATAGTCTGCTCTGGGGCACTGCCCAGTGGAGCTGTGAGAAGAGGGCTACTGTCCTCCAGACCCAAGAATGGTAGATCTACCGACATCTTGTACCATATGCCTGGAAAAGCCACAAACACTTAATGCCAGTCTGTGAAAGCAGCTTAGAAGTGGGCTGTACCCTGCAAAACCACAGGGCTAGAGCTGCCCACGGCCATGGGAGTCCACCTCTTGCATCAGTGTGACTTGGATGTGAGACATGGAGTCAAATGAGATCATTCTGGAACTTTATGGGTTAATGACAGCCCTACTGGATTTCAGACTTGCATGGGGCCTATAGGCCCTTTGTTTTGGCCAATTTCTCCCATTTGGAATGGGTGTATTTAACTAACGCCTGTACCCCCATTGTGTCTAGGGAGTAACTAACTTGCTTTTTGTTTTACAGGCTCACAGGGAGAAGGGACTTTCCTTGTCTTAGATGAGACTTTGAACTTGGACTTTTGGGTTCATGCTGGAATGAGTTAAGGTTTTGCGGGGGGACTAATGGAAAGACATAATTGTGTTTTGAAATGTGAGAACATGAGATTTGGGCCAGGGGTGAAATGATATGGTTTTGGCTGTGTCCCCACCCAAATCTCATACTGAATTGTAATCTTCATGCTCCCCACGTGTTGTGGGAGGAACATGATGAGAGGTAATTGAATCATGGGGGCAGTTTCCCCTATACTACTCTTGTAATTGTGAGTGACTTCTCATGAGATCTGATGCTTTTATAAGTGTCTGGCATTTTCCCTGCTGGCACTCATTCTTTCTCCTGTTACCCTGTGAAGAGGTGCCTTCTGCCATAATTGTAAGTTTCCTCAGGCCTCCCCAGCCATGCAAAACAGTGAGTCAATTAAGCCTCTTTTCTTTATAAATTACCCAGTCTTGAGTATTTATTCATAGCAACATGAGAACAGACTAATGCACACACAAACCTTAAAGGTATGCATCCTTGGTAAGTATAATTGTGATTCATAGATTTTCTATAGTGAATATGCAACGCTTTTGAAATCAGCAAAACACACGTTATTTTATAAATGTCTAAATCAAGTTGGCAGATTCTTTCAAGCAAATTTCTTTACCCAAAAAACCATCTTAGAATATCTTCCACTGTCCTCCTCTCTCTCCTCACTGCACATCCACAGCCTAGGTTAGGCATCACTGTCCCGTGCAAACCTCTGGCATAGTTCTTACATTGTATTATAAATTTTATATATGTATTTGTCACTTTCATGGCACTATAACCTCTTTCATCCCTATGTACCCAGTGCTAAGCAAAATACAGGTAAAATACATGCTAACTGAATAAATGATTGAATGGTGCTACTTATGTCACATGACCCATATTGATTCCCCACTGCCTTCAGGAAATAACGTGCACACTTCTTAGGCTGGCATTTGAAAATCCTTCAAAATTGGATGTGACCTATCCTTTCAATCTTTTTCTTTTCATATTGTTGCCCCCATTTCCCCAAGTACATCTTTTAGCACTGCCATCAATGAGGAGGGATGGCATCTTGCTTGTTCACTGCTGTATCCCAGAATGTAGCCTCAGAACCTCTCAATAGATGGTCAGAAATTATTTGTTTAATTAATGATTAAATAAATTAATTAACTTTCTCAAAAATATTCTGTAGTTGCCACTTTCCCATATTTTCTAAAGAGCTACTGGCTCCAATTTTTGCCTCATTAATCTCCTCTGTCAAGACTCCAGGGTTTACTAAAGTTTAGTCACCTATAAGAATCATTTTCCAATCTTCCTGTGCAAAACTAAATTATTCTCAGTACAAATATAGCACTTATTTGATATCTCCCTCCTATTATGTGTGTATGTATGTTCTTTTGATATTATTTACATAGTAACTAGAGTCTAAACTTTTAAAAGTTAAGGATTGTAATAATTTGATGTCTCTCTTCTCAGTTTGCTCCCATCTATCATTTCTCAACTGTCCTAGATGGAATAGATGAACAATCTCTATTTACTAACTATTAACATGGGAATCAGTTTCTTCATCTCTAAAAGAGGTATAATAGCATTATCTGCCCCTCCCCAAAATTAATTAAACAATATAATATAATTAATGCATTTGGCATATAGTGAGTACTCAATTGGTACTAATAGTTACTATCAATATTATCATTATCATTATTGTGATTAATGTGATTAATACTAAAGTAAATGCCTGTTAAATGGAAAAGTCATATGATTAATACTAAAGTAAATGTCTGTGGAAAAGTCAGTCTTTAACATCACAGGTTGAGAAACAGAGAGGTTGATTTCAGATCAAATTTTGCACTGTATTTTAAAAATGGGAGTGTTCCAAACATATCTGAGTCTCCCAGATACCACAAGCATCTGGCTTTCAGTTACATCTGGAAAGATTATTTGATTAGAACATTTGAGATAAACAAGTGGGTTGAGAATAGAAACAGGAACTCCTATTTTGGCTGGGAATATAATGTGTTATAAATGTTTTGGAAAGCAATTTCTCAATATCTCATAAAGTTGAAGATACACATGCCCATGGTTCAGCAAATCAGTTTCTGGAAATATTCACTAGAGTAATTGTTTCATTTGGACACAAATAGGAATGTAATATAATATTTTTATAGACTACTTATGATAGCAAAATGCCATACAGCCATGAAAATAAGTTGTGCGATAAGAATAGACACAGATTAATCTTAAAAGTGTAATGTAGAGAGAAAAGAGCAAGTTGCAGATGAATAATGCATACTTTATTGTTTCCATAACATTTTCAAATATTCAAAACATTATTATAGACTGTTTATGGATATCGTCACATACACAGCAGTTGAAAGAATAAAAGCATTTTAAAAACAAATAAAAGAATAAAAACATACACTGCAGCGATATTGACAAAGATAGGATAGTGGTAACCTCTGATGGTGAAAAGAGAATAGGATTAAGGAAGGTATTTTTTAATCTTTAATATTTCATTTCTTAAACTGGGAGGTGAGTACATAAGTCTTTGCAGTATCTATCTTTAAGTGTCTACTACATATTACATGTATGGGGAAATATCTAAATTAGGTGTTTTCCCACTGGAAATAGAGAACATACAAAACTCTTCTGCCATTCCTGGAAATTAAACCTGATGTCTGTTCTGGCTGGAGATGAAGATGTTTTTGTTTATTCTAAGGAAGGCCCCTATAAAGAAGCCTCTTATCTCTGGGCAAGGTGGTAGCCATAGTAACCAAGAGAAAACCCCAAAGAGAAAATAAAACCTGGGAGGAAAGAGTCAGCATGCCCTTCCTCTGCCTTCCCGAGTACCTGAAGATTCTTTCTTCAGCTCTCTTCTCCTGGAAACTTGAGTGGGGCAGGAGGAAAAGCAGAGCTAGGTGTCATTTTAATAAGGAACATATTTGTTTCCTCCGTTTATCTGGCCCTCCCTGATGGCGCTCCAGAATTCCAATCCCACGTGATTAACAACCTAGTTTCCCTTTTCTGCTTGAAGGTCCATTCTCCTCTCAATTTGAGATACAAAGCTGCATTTCCCCACGAAAACAGTTCCCTCTCTTTTCCTTCACTGCTACTGTCATTCTCTCAGACCACCAAGCTTAAAATCTCCAGATGCCCAAACAACAAAGATGGCAGCCCGCTCCTCCCTCTGAGAGTTCTGGCCCAGGGAGTTTTCAAATTTCTGTAGATGGGAGAATACTAGCGGGAGTGGCTGGAGGGTCCGGTTAGCAGGTTCCACCCAGTGAAAAGAAATGAGATCGGGGACCTGCTTAAAGAAGCTGCATGGTCATGCTTTCATAGAGCAGCTGTTCTGTGCTGGGATACCACTTCCACTTTGGTCGACTTGGCATCTCCAACGCCCGCAGGCTGGAACAACTAAGACGTGGAAAATGCAAAGATGGTGGCCCACCCTTCCCTTTGGAAGCTCTCTTTTCAAAAGAAGACATACATGTGGCTAACAATCATATGAAAAAAAGCTCAGCATCACTGATCATTAAAGAAATACAAATCAAAACCACAATGAGATGTCATCTAACACCAGTCAGAATGGCTATTACTAAAAAGTCAAAAAATAACAGATGCTGGCGAGGTTGTAGAGAAAAAGGAATGCTTATATGCTGTTGGTGAGAGTGTAAATTAGTTCAGCCATTGTGGAAGACAGTCTGGCAATTCCTCAGAGTCCTAAAGACAGAAATACCATTCGATCCAGCAATCTCATTACTGGGCATATACCCAGAGGAATATGAATCATCCTATTATAAAGACATATGCACACGTATGATCATTGCAGCGCTATTCACAATGGCAAAGACATGGAAGCCCATCAATGATGGACTGGATAAAGAAAATGTGGTACATATACACCATGGAATACTACATAGCCATAAAAAAGAACAAGATCATGTATTTTGCAGGGACATGGATGGAGCTCGAGGCCATTATCCTTAGCAAAATAACACAGAAACAGAAAACCAAATACTGCATGTTCTCACTTATGAGTGAGAGTTAAATGACGAGAACACATGGACACATAGAGGGGAACAGCACACACTGAGGCCAGTTGAAGGGTGGTGGGTGGGAGGAGGCAGAGGATCAAGATAAATAACTATTGGGTACTAGGCTTAAAATCTGGGTGATGAAATAATCTGTACAACAAACCCCCATTACATAAGTTTACCTCTGTAACAAACCTGCATGTGTAGCCCTGTACATAAAATAAAAGTTAAAAAATAAAATAAAATAAATAAAAACTCAAGAGCAGCTTGGCCATCACTGTAATTATTTTCATTCAGGTTTTTTTTTTTTTAAATCAAATGACTCCTTCATCCCCTGCTTCTTTTCCATTTTAATTCCTATCACTCCTCATCTATTCATGTTCAGCTTATTGAAACCTATTTCCAAAGAGCTCTCCTGGCGTCATGTTCCCTATGCTCCAATCCTCCTGCACACTATGCCCAGGAGGAACCCCCTAAAGTATGGATTTCCACAGTCAGCTCCTGGTCAGAACCGTTTTGAGCCCCCTGCTATCTAGCCGCTGAAGAATAAATCCCTTTAAAGCTTCTACAACCAACCTTATTCCAGCATTATCATCCAAAATCCCCTAGAATACCCTCCATGGAATACCCAATATCCCTCCTTTCTTTCCAGCTACACATAAAAACAGCCCATTCAATTTCACTTCCTAATTCTTGGGCTTGATATTCCCCCTACTTCAGTGTTTCCCAAACTTCACTCATTCTGGTACCTCATCATGATTTTTCCACTACCAATTGCCACCTGAACTACTTTTTACTTAATATTTCCTGTAAATTCACTCTTATTTTAAGTAAGATAAATACTTGAAAGGTTAACTTCTATTAGTACCATAAATGAAAAAAAGGGATATCTATTGTAATAAACAGGCAATAACTATATATAAATGTTATTTTAAAGGAGCAATCATATTAAACCACGTACTTTTTGCCTGCTAACATTTATTGCTTATTCTGTGAGTGTTATAAAGGAAGCTTAAACAAGTGTTAGGAGAACTTTAAGTCACATCAAAAACAACAAAACTTATTTCTGAAGAATTGAAAGTAAGTCAAAAAATAAAACATTCTCAACCTGTCATCTTAATGTTATTGATTGATCAGTCCATCTGTTCCCAAAAATCATTTAATGTACACAAAGTTTGGAAAACACTGCTGTACATGAGATACTTTCATTACCTTTTCCTGCCGATCTCAACTCTGCACATTTTCCCAGACCTGCCTAAAGTTCCACCACCTCCCACAATGTCCTCTTGAAATTCAGGGCACTGTGACTGCCCCTTCCTCTGGCAGCCTGGGCATGCGTCTCTTTTATTTTAGGAAGTGTATTTTAGGAAGTCACTCCACTCTGCTTTTTAATGACTCATATACATCTCTCAAGTTTATTTATTTATTTATTTGGTCTCCAGTAATTATAGCTGAAAGAAAGGTTTTTGAAAGTGTCTTTTTAATCCCCTGATACTGAGCATCACACCTTCTGTGGAGTGACTCTATGAACAGCATGAATGACTAATGAATTAGCACTTACTCTCTTTAACTATTTATGAGGACATATCTCAGCTAGTAGATAAGGATCCCCTCAAAGGCTGTGCATGAGTTTCTTCTAGCCTCTAAACTCAGCCCAGTGGGAGTATATTGCAGGATTGTTAGAAATATTTGTCAAAAGAGTAAATGACACTTCCTAGAGACACTACACCATAGACAGCATTTGACAACAACAAAAAAGAAGCCGCCCTTTTAGAAGCATACTGTGTTCAGTGCCTCTGCAGCTTTCCTCCACCCTAGAATTACAAGTTTCATTCTAATGCTATCCTGGACTTGCTGACACAGTGTTTACATTTATTAATACATGGCATATCCCATATAAAACTCTGCACACTCATCTAAGATGCTGGTTATCACCTTCAGTTATCACCAAATACCATAAGAGATGTTTAGTCTTAATAGACACCTTGGCATATGTGTGGTCTTTCAAGAAAGAATTATCTAAAAATTCAACAGACATGTCTTCAAGTTCAAAATCAGTATAATTCCAAAATGTCTTTTGTCCTCCAAATCAGTCAATACATTTTAAGATAAGATGGTGTTTAACAAACTTTGCCTTAATAGTTTACATTATCTCTAAAACACAAACAGATAAAAATATTCCATTTGTAAGTTAGCTACAAGGAAGTTGAGAAAACTGGAATAAATAATATTTTTGCTTTAAGTTTTAAAAATGAGTCATAACTAAAGCTTTTAAGCAAATTGTAACTAATAATTATGACTTCATAATTTCTAGATTCTGTACACTATCCATGAAATCGTATTAAAAATCACTATTATGAATAAATGATAATCAGGTAATTAAGTTAATGGGGGCATAAAAGAATCACTTTAAGCATATACCTGAAACTCATCATTATCTCCTAGTAATTGCTATGTAAAAACCAGACATTAACACAGATAAGTTAATATCAATCCTAAATTAGAGCCACGGAATATAGACTTAAGACATTTTTAGGGAATTAGGAAGACCTTTAATAAATGGAAGGCATTGGAATTTTCACTACATGCTTTTTGATCTTAAAAATAAATTTTTAAAATCTATCTTTATTAATTGTGGTAAAAAACTTAACATACAATTTACCATCCTATTTGTGTTTACACTTACAAATTGTAAATTCAATAGTATTAAATATATTTACGTTGTTGTACAGTCTCCAAGTGTTTTCATCTTGTAAGCTGAAACTCTATATCCATTAAACAACTCTCATTTCTCCTTCCCTTAAGCCCCTGGCAGCTACCATTCTACGTTTCAGTTCTGTGAATTTGACTACTCTAGATACCTCATGTAAGTTGAATCATACAGTACTTGTCTTTTTGTTTCTTTGGTGTGTTTTCCAAGCTTAATTGAAACTTAATTAGGATGAAGCCAAGTTACCCTCCATCATTTATCGTCTATCTATTCAGTACAACCCACTGTGCTAATTTAATATTATTAACCTTATGAGGTAGGTTATGCGCACTTTACAGATGAGGAAACTGAGACTTCGTGAGGTGAAACATCTTGTCAATGGTCATAAATCTAATAGGCAGTGGGGCTGCTGATTGCAACTTTATCTAACTTCAAAACACAGTCTCTTAAACATACCTGTATACTTTTTGAAATATTTAAACTTTTTAGGGGATTTCAGCCATCTACATATTTTAAGCAACTCAGAGTGTTTTGTTTTGTTTTTTGCCTTTGATGGTTAATGCCACATGGGTTCCTGCTTTTTAAAAATAAACTACTTTATTCTAAACCATGTCTCAAGATATTATTCTATTCTATGTCATGAGGTTTATTCTAACACATGTCCCATAAGCCCACAGAATAACAGTTACCTTCCCTTTATTTAAAAGCAAGACTTGATCTAAGCAGTTGGTTTGTTAAATTTTTCTGGAAATGATACAACTTCCTAGTGTGTAGCACATATCAATAGTGAAAGGAATATTATTTTTTAAAAAGCAGCACTTACATTTGTGGAAGTGAGCCCCAGCTTCTTCAGTTCAGACACATGGTTTTAGTGAATAGAAGTCACTCTACCAAAACCAGGTACTCTTCAAACACGCCTTGCTCCATATGCAGGCAGGCGACTGCACCCCTGCTTCCTGAGCCACCTGGGACTTGAAGTTCTACCGGTGTGGCTCCAAGGCTGCCCAACCAGAAACCCCAAAAGGTAAGAGAACTACGATACCCACAATTCAGGCTCCTCACCCGAAACCAGAAGAGGGCGTATGGCTAGAGTTTCACCCTAAGAAGAAAGGGGAAGCAGGTGGAAAAGCAATTAAAAAAAAAAAATCAGGTGAGTATATCTAAGAACAATCTGTAAATATAATCTTATTTCTATGAAAGGAAATAAAAGTGGTTTAATGATTGCCAGGGAGTAAGAAGGCACCCTCAGTCTTGGCAATAACTAAAAAATACTTATGCAAACAAATCCTCATGCAGCTGGAACTTGCCCCACCAGATTCTCGTTCGGTGATTCAGAGCTGAGGGTGCCTCACTGCCCTGTGGAACAGGTGAATAAAGTCTTCCCTGGTGAGTGACAGGGTCTAACTAGTTCCCCCCACATCAGCACTGTGACTGTCACTCAAAAGGTGCTAAAGACATAATGGAGACCTTTTGGCATTTCACCTTCTAAAGTGCTCTGGATTTTTAAGATAACACTTTAAAATGTAAGAATAAAGTTTTCTTGATATTTTCTTCCATTTTACTTTCCATTTCTGTGTTTTGTGTTTTACTTCTGTATATTTCAGTATTATTTTGTTCAAAATTCAAGAAAGAGAAAATTAGAAGGAAGGGGAAAAAAAGTAAAACTTAGTAAAATGCAATGTGCAATAATTGTTTCACATTTTTTTTCCAAAATCAGCAACAGAATGTTAAAAACAAATGTGTTTCTCCATTTGCTCATACAGCATCTCTCTCTAGCCTATTTTTTCCTGTTAGACACAGCCCAGAAAACGAATAGAGACAAGTCCTGGCTGGGTCTGGGTTCAGAAACATAATAGAAGGATTCATCTAAAGTAAGTAAATGGTAGAATGACATCTGCCATGTCATTCTGAGTGACAAAGAAAAAGTTTCCTTTCCCTTTTCTGCACTTTCTCTCCTACTGTTCTAACTGCCCCTTCCTCCCTGATGCATCCCGGGCTGTCATGCTGCCAAATCACCTAATCCACCCAGATTCCCTTTGAAGTTTCCCCTTGACTCATCCCACAATCCACACTGAGCTGTCTGTTTCTCTTTGTCACAGGTTCCTCAACTCTCTACTGGAATCTAGCTTTCCTTTATGTCATTATATTTTCTTCCAAAACAAATGGTTCTTAATTTACCCAGACCCTACAGATGGCGTTCTGCATGGCGTTTCTCCTCCCTGAAACTATCTTTCCTCATCTTTAAATGTTCAGAGATTTCATTTTTTCCAGAGCTCAATGAAAAACACTCTTCACCAAAGATGTCCTCCTCAGTTTGTCTTAATCTGAGTTATTCTCTTCCTCCTAATCAATTTCATAATGTTGTATCTGCTCCTCTCATGACACATTGTGTATCTCGTTTCATTGGTTTACGTGGGTGTGTGTGTACATATGCAGCCTTACATTCCTATTTGAAGGCAAGACTTTATTGTATCCCCACATCATTAACTCATTAATGTACATGTAGATGTTTGTGATAAACAATCAATGCATAAAATAACTGAGATATTAACTCTAAGGTGTGTGTGTGTTAATACCTAACGCCATTTTTATCTCTCCCAGAAAACATTTACATTTAAAAAACTCTCTAAATGCCATGCATGATGAGTACTGTTAACAGAATCCCCCTGCAGTCTAGTCTGGTGTGGCTCCCACAGCCTTTATTTGCAGAAAGGCAAAGTATTCAATCTAGCAATTGAAACCTTGACAGTACCCAAAATGAAAGCCCTAGTGGGTCAGCACTCACTGTTTACCAGCTCCAATCCCTGCTGTGCACTTGCCTTTCTAACAGCTTCTGAAGGACTGGGCTCCCTGGAGTCCTCAGTCCCATGGTCTTGGAGACCTGGCCCTACCTCTATCTATGATTTCTGATTATCAACTCCAGCATTTATGGATCCCTTCCCCTATTATCTAATCTACTGGCTCTAAAGAATAAACTCTGCACTTCGGACTATTTAAATAGTTCTTAACCATTGATCTCCTCCCCCAGGGAAGGGAATTCTTTCAACAGTTGCTAGTTCCCCACACCTCTGCTTCTATGGGATTCTTCTGGTCCCCACATGCTCTGCTGTGTCTTCTAGCTGTCAGCCACTGTGGAGGAAGTGAACCTTCTAGATCCTGCTGACTTACACAATGAGTTTTGTGTCGAACATCAGACAAAAAGGCTGGCTGGTGAAGGTGGCTGTTGTCTGGAAAGTCCTCCCAGCTCTCCTCTAATTATGTCATAAGGACTGGAGGCCCCTTAGCCTGCTTGTGTGAGTATCACCAGCTATGTAAAGTTGGGGCCTTAGCTCATCCTCAGCACATGGCTCAGGATCACTTCCTTAAGAAAGTCTCTTCTGACCTGCTTACCCCTCTGTTTCTTGTACTGACTTATGCAATGGTTACAACCAACATAGAAGCTGAAATCCCAATGACTTACTGTCCCAGCTGCCCTTGTAGATAAGGGAGAGGCAAAGTACTTAGAATGGCAATCAGACATGGCTATCTGGGACCAGGGATTAGCAACTGATGACACAAAGAAGCAGTGACAGAAGAGAACCCACTGTTGTGGTGAGCAGAGGCAGCTGTGCAAACAACATGCTGTTCCGGATGTGACTGTGGTGGCCGTGGGGTTCAGAGTCCAGGGCTCATGGCTTTGGTCATGCAAATTGTGGTTCCTGGGTCTTAGCAGAAACAAGGAACTTATTCAGTGGCATTGCTTTGGCTGCTGCTCTGGCTTCATAAGCCATGTGCCTGATTCTTCAGCCCCTCCCAGCAATTCTGGGACTGAAGTTTGGTGTGTTGCTCTTCAGTTTGGATCTGCCACAGTCATTTGCTGTTGCTTGAAGCCAAAACTCTGAGTGATACCTACCTCTCACACAACTCTTACCACATTGTCACTACCTATCCCAGTATATTTAGACTCCATCAGATCAAGTACTGGATTTTACTTATCTCTAAATATCCTAAATCTCCACAGTGCCTGGCTATAGTACATGTATATATATTTGACCTACATTAAACTGGTCAATGAAATGAGGAAGTCTTGCTTAAAGTTCCTTCTAACTTAAAATTTGCCTGACCACATGGAAGCTGTCAGGTTGCTCATTGATGCAGAGGTAATTTTTTTCTCTTAACTAGGGTTAGAATTTAGACTCTACCCCTTCTCTGTATCTCAGAGGGAGCAGAACTAGTGATTTCCTACGCTGGAGAGGGAACTCAAACACACAAGCTATTGCTTGTTGTTATTTAATAATCAAAAGGATTTTTGTTCCCTTTTTTTTTTTTTTTTTTTTTTTTTTTTTTTGTGGCCTTCAGTGACCTGTGTCGTATGTTAAAGTCACCATGTTTGCCCCCTGTAGTACAAATATACCAGAAAGAGTGATAGGAAACAGCATATTCCCCCCTTGTTCAGATTTTTCTCAGTATGACATTATCTTGGAAAAAGAAAGGCCACATTTGCAAACTTGGAAGAAAGTTCCCCCTGGAGTTTTTTCTCTGTCCTGTTTCAGTATGTATTGACACTCAGAACCTGGGCTGCTATGACATCCGTTTTCTGGGTCACTTTGTCCCTGAGTCATTGTCATCCTGTAACTTTCTGAAAACATTTGACTATGCCATTTACCAGTTAATTTCAGTGAATAGCTTAAATCATAGTAAAATGTTAGGACCAGAGTAAATTTAGGTCAGATTGATTTTATTTCCCCAGATTAAGAAAGTGAGCCAAGTTGTTGTAACAATTTCATAGTTTCCCTCATTACATTTTTTGGAGCTTTACTTAACCGTAAGATGAATCATCCATAAATTGACCCCCAGAAAGCTGTGGCTTAGATGTTCATCACTCTTTTCTGTCATTTGTTGCTTTCAGGATAACACGCAAGGAAATATGGGCCAACTCTTCACATGAGCACAAGATATTTCCATGCTAGCCTTTTGCAAGTAACAGCAGAGAGAGCTCTGTGCAGTTTTCACTGGAATGCCTATGAATTACTTGAGTCATAATTGTAATCTAAAGAGTTGTCCATTTGTTGACTGTTTTGTATTTGTATTGGTAGAACTGCCACTATCAAAACCAAGATCACTCTTTGGGAAGATCTTTAGCTGTCTTTATACCAACTTCTCTGGAGTTTATGTGATTTTCCAGAAAATTTCCAAGGCATAATTTTGTCCCTAAGTCCCATGAATATGTAATATTTTGTGTCTCTCTATTAAAATAGCACTTTTTATGCATTCAATTAGCCAATATATGTGTATGTGTCTGTGTGTGGACAAACATATCAATTACTTCACCCACTTTAGTGGGAAAAATAATTTTCTCTGAGTTTCTGGAATACCAGATAGTGAGTAAGTTCTTTAATGGAATATCAATGTTTAATTATATTCTATAAAGCTCACAATCTAGAAACCCAAGACAAGGGGGTGGCGGATATTCCTAATTCATTTTCTAATATGTTTAGATAATAGGCTTCATTATCTATCTATCTATGTAAATATCTTGCACATTTTTAAATTTTGCACAAGAAAATGCAAAACTTTTTAAAAATATTGACATCTATTCACATACTTTTACGTCTGTGGATACCATCAGTGGGATTTTACGAGTAAGTAAATTTTTCTGACAATTGGAAACTCTGTAAGAAAGAAGCAGTACATTTTATATCCTGGTAATATTGTCTCTTATTTTTCATGTACCTAATAAGTGTTATGCCACAGTGAAGTTTATTCTCTAACCTGAGATTAAAAGGTTGAACACAGAGACACAGAGAGGTTCACTGACAAGGAGCCAAATCCCAGTGTTCTCTGACATAGAAGAGGAATGCTTTAAGTTACTCATTCAATACCCCATAAGAATTTCCACCTCGAATGTTGGAGTCTATATGAGGCTGGCTTCTTGTATTTTTACACATTCTTTTGGTGCTAACATGTTCATTCTAACTGTATTAGCTTTCAATTGCTGCTGCAACAAGTTACCACACATTTGGTAGTTTAAACCACACAAATTTAATGTCTTACACTTTTGGCAGTCAGGAGGCTGCTACAAGTCTCACTGGGCTAAATTCTAGGTGTCAACAGGATCATATTTCTTTCTTTCTGGAGGCTCTAGGGGAAAATCCATCCCCTTGCCTTTTCCAGCTTCTAGAGGCCACCCACATTTCTGGGGGTAGATTTCTTTTTCCCTCTTCAAAGCCAGCAGCTTCAGGCTGAGTGCTCTCTTGTCGCTTCTCTGATCCTTCCGTCATTACATCTCTCTCACTGACTACAGCCAGAAAAGCTTCTCTGCTTTGAAGGACTCATTATCACATTGAGGCCACCTGGATAATCTGGATCAGCCCCTTCCCACTCACCATCTCAAGGTACAGACCCTTCATCACAACAGCAAAGTTCCTTTTGCCGTGTAACATATTTACACATACCAGGGATTGGGGCGAGGACATTTTGGAGGGGCCATTGTTCACCTACCACACAGGGTTACTTCCTCAGGAAATTCTCCATGTAACATTCTAGGTTGGAGTTGAGTCCTGTATAGGCTACCCACTGGGGAAAAGAGACCGTCTCTTAATTTGCTACCGGACCTGTGTTAGAAGAAGATGTATGATTGAAGAAGCATAAAGAAAGGCATGGTGTCCCCAAAACATCACCTGCCTGTGGGCTGTCACTTATTATTTTATTATGATAGACACATGATTCAGTTTCAAACATGGTTTGCTCTCAAAAACAATTAAATTAGATTAGTTAAACAAGATGATATTAAAATGGAAATACAACTTAAAGGGACTGCCATGGCAAGGATTCATCAATTGACATGTTGGCAAGTGTAAGTTTATGAACAGGGCTAAGTGGGGAAGGATAAGGGGAGAACTAAATGGAGGAATATTTATTCGCAGAAATAAATGCAGGAATCTGCTTGCATCAGAAAGAATTGCCTCTCACACACGTGGTTCCTTTCTCCCGAAAGAGCCAAGCCATGGATACAATTTTCCTTGCCCGGTACTATGTGACTCCATTGCCCTAACTCACCACAGATGATTGACCACAGATCACTGGGTGGAAAATTGATGTTCAAACCAAAACTGGCCATCTGCAACTAGATCAGGATTTTTTAAACTGCATTGAAAGTAATGGCAAAAACCGCAATCGCTTTTGCACCAGCCTAATATATTTGGCTAGTTTGTGGATCATTAGTCAATTTAACAACATTTTTAAGTGAAATAGAATAAATTGAAATAGAATGGAACTGAACAGATGAAATGAATAGAGTACAATAGAATAAATCAGAATACATTGAACTAAAAAGGGTAAGTATTGTTTCAGGAACTGTTCATTCTAATGTGTGAGTATATGTGTGAGTATGTGTGTGTGTCTATGTGTGGTGTGTGTGTGTCTTTGAGTGTTGAGTTCAATGTAAAGTGGTTTCCTTTCTGTAGGCAAATTTGAAAACTATACAGTTAGATAGTGGGCTTATAAAATAATCCAGCATGAAAGCCATGTCTTATTAGAATATTTTTGTATGGGATAGTAACCAACTAACTAACCAATCAAACACACAAGCAGAAAACTTAAAGTAGAGGTACAAACTCTGGAGTATTGCAAAACCAGGATAAGCACCATGACAAGACAGAAAGCAGAAACTACAAACTAGTCAAAAGTTTGCTGTAGGAGCAGAGAGCAGCAGGGTGGAGGGCTGATGATGGGCAGTGGCAGTAGAAATAGACAGAGATGGAAACAGAATAAGAGAAAAGCTAGTCACAGGAATGGTAGGATCCCAGAATGAGGCAATATTAGACACCCATTTATAAAGGCAAGGCAAGGTGAGCTGTTATGCTTACATTCAACAAATACTTATCCACTGCTTACTGTGTGCCAGGGACCTTTCTAAGAGCTGGCTATATTGCACTGAAGAAAATAAACACAAATCTATGGTTTCATGAAGTCTGCATTATAGAGGATTGTACTAAGAGTTATATTCTAACCTATACTTAAGTTCTTCCTGATTGTGCACATGTGTTAGTGAGTTATGGTGCTTCCTAAATGTGTTCCCCATCCTTTCAACACATCTTCGTTATTTTTATTTCTTGCAACATGAAATAAGCTAAACAATGTGGCCCAAATAAAAGTTAATAGCTGAGAGTTTTGCCTAGGGTCAGTTCTCAATGTAGAAAAGTCTTATTTTAGTGAATGTAAAGCCAGAGCTTATCTCTTCTTGTGGATAATGCTAGGGCCAGAAAAGAAGAAAGAATTAAATTAAATATAGTAAAAGTGTTATCATTGTTTCTTCTTTAATCATTGCAGAATTAATTAATTTATTCATTAATGTTCCAATAATTGATTCTTTATAAGGAGCCAAGAATTACTTATTCATCAACATTTGCCTAACACTTTAAGCAATTCTCGAGGCATATCCCTTCCGTCTTTTTAAGAAATATTTAACATCAAGTATCTCTTGTGTTTTTAGTATATTTTACCTCTTTCTCTCCTTTGAATCCTTCCTATTCATACATCTCTCCAGTGTCCCCCATTTTACAAAAATAACAAACATTTACATCTCTCTCAAGCAACTATGATCATCTTTGCTTCCTATCACTGATTAATGTTTCAACAGAATCTCTCCATATACAATTGCTGTTCATTTCCTTATCTTCTCAGTCCTCAACCCTTTCTAATCGGACTTCTCCCTTCATCAAGTTCTCCTTATGGCCATTTTTCTAAATTCAATGAATTTTTTTTTCAATCTTTATCTTTCTTAATTTCTCAGCAGATGTTCAAACTTGTCAGAATGGTCTAAATTGTGCTACAGATTTAAAAAAAAAGCAACAAGCAAAAAACTTACAAAATCTCAGGCTCAGGACGTAAGATATTTCTCTCTTGCTCAATTTGCCTGTCTATTGAGAAGTAGTGGGAGAACTTTCTCTTAATCACTCAAAGACTTAGACCGTCTGAGCAGCCTTCATTTTGAACACTGGTGTCTTCATAGAGGGACAACTCTGGTAAACTCTACATAGGCAATTATAAATTCTTCCCAGAATCAACCCACATCATTTCTGCTCACAAGCCTTTTGCCAAAACTAAACACATGGTCACACCTATCCACAGTGGGCCAGTAAGTAGATGTTCCCATGTTCCCGTAGGCAGAGAGCTGGAAAAAGGCGATGAGCTGGATGCAATTTCGACAGTGAAGTTCACTGATCATGCCTTGGAACTTACTCTCCCTTGGCATCTAAGAAACCACACTCTCTCAGTGCCTCCCCTCTTCCTGTGGCTGATCTTTTTCTGTCCTTGCAGCCTCACTCTCCTTCCTCTGCTCAGCTTGCCCTAGCACCTCATATCTTTCCCTGAGCAATCTCCTCCTTGTCACTGTTTCTATTACCCTCCATTCATTAACAATTTTAAATCCGTGTCCCAGTCTCTCTCTGAGCCCCAGAGGCAAATATCCAGCTCTGTTTCTTTCTACCTATGCATCTCAGTTTTAAACTGGACTTGTAAATTAGCCCCCAAATGTTTGCTACTTCAGGGAGTGTGGTACCATGAGCCACTCAATTTTGAAAGCGAAAATCCCAGTACCCATCCTTCTTTCTGCTCCTCTCTCCCCTCATATCTAATCTATCACCCCCTGCTGTCAGGTTTACCTCCTAAGTAGATCTCACCTGCATTCCTCTTTCCATGTGCACTGACGCTGCCCTACTCCAAACTACCCACATTCCTTACCTGGAATACTACAGTAACCCAGCTGTCTCTCTGTATCCATATTGGTGTTCAATAAATCATTTCTTACATTGAAAATAGTTTCACCCCCCAAAAAAAGTAAATGTAATGCTTCTGCTTTAAAATTCTTAAATAACTTTCCTTTGTTCTCAGGGTAAAGCTGAAATCCATATTTGGCCAATAAGCCCTTCCGTGGTCTCTTGAGTTTCTTCCTATCTCTCCATTCTCATCAAGCGTCTTTTTAATAATTTGCTCTGCTCCAGAGGACCTATTTTAGTTCTTGGAATTTTCTCAGCTTTCTTCCACTGAAGAAATGAAATGTTGTACCTCAAATGCTTTCCTCCCTCTTTACCTTTGGATTTTGCTCTTCCACAGAAAAGCTTTCTTTAGAGTGTCTATAAAAAGAGTTTAATTCCACAACAATTATTGGCTGGGCACAGTGGCTCACACCTATAATCCCAGCACTTTGGGAGGCCAAAGCGGGCAGATCACTTGAAGTCAGGAGTTCGAGAGCAGCCTGGCCTAGATGGCGAAACCCCGTCTCTACTAAAAATACAAAAATTAGCTGGGCGTGGTGGCAGGCACTTGTCATCCCAGCTACTGGGGAGGCTGAGGCAAGAGAATAACTTGAACCCAGGAGGCGGAGGTTGCAG
>NW_012101366.1:3118675-3172992 GCF_000951045.1 Mandrillus leucophaeus
GAGTTGAGATCACGCCATTGAACTCCATCCTGGGCAACAAGAGTGAAGCTCCATCTCAAAAAAAAAAAAAAAAAAGGTGAAGAAATCATGTTTGCTTTTCAGTTAAGTTCTAGGAGGCCAGGGCCTGTGTTTGTGTTTCTTCACCATTATTTTCCTAGCTGCAAGCATGGTGTCTGGGATACAGTAAATGTTTGCTGAACATAGCCTGCATGCATGACTGAATGGCAAATACTAGATTCCTTTTGTATATCAGATTTTAGTGGAAACAAAATTTATATCATTGTTTAAAATTTCTCCAAAAAAAAGATAATATGGTCCTATCAAAGAAATTGATAAAGAATTTTTTTTAGAAATATATGAGAGTTTTGCTAAAATGTACTTGTTAGTGGTATTTTAAGTGATAACCTCACTAATAAAAGAAGCACAGTTTCTCATCTTTTTCCAATTATATTTTACAGATTTTCTTCTTACACAATACCTAGGGTAATGACACACATCCAGATGTGTGTGGCCATTGCTGAAAAAGAGCAATTAACTGGAAAACTGTGACAGTGATTTCCCACTTTCCATTTCAGAAAAAAGTATGAATTACTAAAGTCAGGGCTTAAAGTCATAGAGTCCATATTAAACAAATACACGCCTGCAGATTTCACTAGCTTTCCGGGAAATGAAATTAACTAGTCCCAGGCAAAAGAGATTGAGGTAATGTGTCACCCTAAATTCTAAGTTCGTGTTCTTAAGAGGTCATCCTTAGGACTGATGTTGCCAGTAAGAAGGACATAGTTTATCTTAATTACATATATTAGCTTTTTAAAGTTACTAAGGTTTCTCTAGAGGAGTTTTAAATGCTGCCCAACAAATATATGTTATTCTTACTTTCAGGCATCCTAGAATTGAGTAATCAATTTCCCTTTAAAGGAATGGGCACTGGCAATTTTACATTGTTAAGATCAAAATCTACGTTTAAAGACCAGATGTAACAAATCAAGCTTTTTATAATAAACATGATGAAAGTACTTTCAGTATATGTAAGAAAAGACAAAATATCAAATATGTTTAAGACTAAAACCAAAGATACTATTCATATTAATTATTCTATGCAACTAAATTATTTTAAACTTTTCGTATCATTTTAAAGCACTAACTTCTTGAAGATACCTAATTAGTGAATTTTGTTCTTATTATAAGAAACTTATTTTATGTAGGGGCAAATATCTATTTTATACCTACAAAACAGGTATTATCTAAATCTATAAAAGAGATTTTCTCCTATTCCACTCAATTTTGCAGGAGATTAATAATATACTAATTATCTAGACAGTGGCCTGCTGGTCAATTTGTAATGATGCCGGAGCCATTTATAGATACACATGAAGGAGATTAAGGAGACACTAGGATACAATGTGAAGAGAGATTCTTATCTTTGAAAGGTTACTTAGAATTTCTTAAGTTTAAGAGTACCTTTATTTTGTAATTTCATGTAATACATATTTATTCATACGTGGAGGAGAAAAAAAGAATACCTTCCACTTGCCCATCACAAGGATTACGGTTGACACTCCTATAATAAAAGACGAATTAGCAGGAGCCTTCAGAAATGAAGACCTAAAGACCCAGAGAAAAACAGGTATTTTTTTGTGCTAGGGTTTGATGAAGAACATACAGTGGTGTACAAATATGGTTGAACAAAAAGGCCTGTTTGTTCAGATTCTTCTTGACCTCTCTGTATAGCATCTCCTTCCTCCTAAGTCTGGGAAAGAACCTCTCTGGAATGAAGGTCTTAAGACCTACTTTCAGGCCAGGTAGGTCCAAGAATTTGTTCATGACTATGTTCACAAAGAAAAGCAGGGGAAGGTGAGAAAGAAAGTGACCTTTCTAGGCTTTATGGTTTGCTTTAGGGAGAGGAATTCAAGCTTCTATGACCTACTCTGGGGAGAATGGAAAGAGGGTAAAAGGACAAGGAAGGTCAGGGAGGCATTGCTTCAGAGGCTCTCCCATTGTCCTTCAGTTTGAATTACTCAGCAGGCCAAGGCACCATACTCCAGAGTATCTTGTTCTAAGCCCTGACACATGCAACATACAACAATGTATGAAGCAGTACGACAAAATGGCACTCAAAGGAGTTAGATGAATCTTCTTAGTGGATGAACTGGACCCTTGATCCAGTGTTCTTTCTACCATAGCATGATAATATTTAATATCAGGCTTCCTTCTGGAATCATCAATGTGCCAATACACTAGAAACCATGATACTGCATATTTTTAAATAAATGTTTTGTATAAGTGGTTAAAAGAAACCATTTAGTAAAAGGGGAAAAAAAGTGATTTCATAAAGTTTGTATGGATCAAAAATACTTTAGGGGAATGCTTTAGGATTCCAAAGAAGAAATTAAACTGAGAAAAGTCCCTTTTATTTTCACTGGTGGGTAGATGAAAGTAAAAGTTTTGAAACATAAAAGAGCTCTGGGACTCATTTGGACATACTTGTTTGTATTGCCAAAAGGTAAACCACATAATGCAGAAGAAGATTTCTGGCCAATTTAAGAGCCTTACAAGGATAGTTTGTGGCATTACCACACAATTTCTTTTTATATTAATGCTGCTGATACTGATTTGTCTGTTGATCTCTCTCCTGGAAGATTTTCCCAATATCACTGAGGCTGTAGAAGTATCAGAGAAATACTAATTTGAAAACTGATTTCCAAATAATCTTTCTACACACAATCCCTTTTGGAGGGATTGGGGATGGGGAATTGACAGATCACTGCATTAACATAAGAAGAGTTGTGCCATTTTTAAACAATTAAAAACTGTAGAGTATATGACTATTGCTCACATAAAAGTCAGAAACATCTACACTAATGCTGTCATGGAATTGTTGCAGGAGAAGGACAGTGAGAGCCTTCTCAGAATAATGAATGACCCACTGAGTAACAGGGTGGTTCCTCTCTGTGTTGACATCCATCCTTCTTCTCCCAACTGAGCAGTGGTCCCATGACTTTGACTCAGATTGTCCTAGAAATAAAACTCCTCTTATGTAAGTAAACAGAACTAATCAATCATTAGAAACTGGTGACTTTCATTAACATTGTATTTCCATGCCCCTAAATGTTAAGGAGGCATTTACAGGCTAGTCTAAGAACCTAACTACTATTTTAAAAATTGTCTCTCTGGGAAATTTCCTTCTTCTTCTCCCCTCCAAAATGATTCACACACAGAGTTGATAAGAATTTTTAAAAGCATATATGATTTAAGTCATAAAATAATGTGAACAGTAACAGTAAAGTTTGAGTGCTTTGAACATCTAGGCAGTATTTCAGTTCAAGTGTTTGTGAAATTTTTCTATGTTACTATAGATTAAAAACAAAAACAGAAATGGAAACGGGAATCCAGGAACCTGGATTCATACTCTTTCACTTCCTACGCTATGTGACCTTGCCCCAGGATAATCTGAGTCACTTTCCTCAGCTGGAAAAGGGTATAATTTGTGTTCCATCACATCTCATGGTTGTAAGGCAGTACAGAGCAATTAAAGAGCATGGACTTCAAAATAAGACAAACATGGATTTAGATTTTACCTCCACCACTTACCAAGTTATTGAATTTATCTCAATCTCAGTTTCTTATCCTTCTGAATTTGGAGGAGGATTCCAAATAATATGTGCCTAGTAACTGCTGAGCTAATAAATATTTGCAATGATTATAAGAGATGTGGATGTTGCTTGAAAACTGGTGTTAGTTAGCTAATATAACCATCTAAGTAACATACTGTTGAATACAAGAATATGTGCAACCATTATGCAATTTAGATCACAACTTGAAACCATAGTGTATACTGAACTTGATGCTTGCTAACATAACCGTCTAAGAAACATACTGTTGAATATAAGAATATGTGCAGCTCTACCGGCGGGATTTGATGGCGTGATGTCTCACAGAAAGTTCTCCGCTCCCAGACATGGGTCCCTCAGCTTCCTGCCTTGGAAGCGCAGCAGCAGGCATCGCGGGAAGGTTAAGAGCTTCTCTAAGGATGACCCGTCTAAGCCAGTCCACCTCACAGCCTTCCTGGGATACAAGGCTGGCATGACCCACATCGTGCAGGAAGTCGACAGGCCAGGATCTAAGGTGAACAAGAAGGAGGTGGTGGAGGCTGTGACTATTGTGGAGACGCCACCCATGGTGGTTGTGGGCATTGTGGGCTAGGTGGAAACCCCTCGAGGCCTCCGGACCTTCAAGACTGTCTTCGCGGAGCACATCAGTGATGAATGCAAGAGGCGTTTCTATAAGAACTGGCATAAATCTAAGAAGAAGGCCTTTACCAAGTACTGCAAGAAATGGCAGGATGAGGATGGCAAGAAGCAGCTGGAGAAGGGCTTCAGCAGCATGAAGAAGTACTGCCAAGTCATCCGTGTCATTGCCCACACCCAGATGTGCCTGCTTCCTCTGCGCCAGAAGAAGGCCCACCTGATGGAGATCCAGGTGAACGGAGGCACCATGGCTGAGAAGCTGGACTGGGCCCGCGAGAGGCTCGGGCAGCACGTACCTGTGAACCAAGTGTTTGGGCAGGATGAGATGATCGACATCATCGGGGTGACCAAGGGCAAAGGCTACAAAGGGGTCACCAGTCGTTGGCACACCAAGAAGCTGCCCCGCAAGACCCACCGAGGCCTGCACAAGGTGGCCTGTATTGGGGCGTGGCATCCTGCTCGTGTGGCCTTCTCTGTGGCACGTGCTGGGCAGAAAGGCTACCATCACTGCACTGAGATCAACAAGAAGATCTTTAAGATTGGCCAGGGCTACCTAATCAAGGACGGCAAGCTGATCAAGAACAATGCCTCCACTGACTATGACCTGTCTGACAAGAGCATCAACCCTCTGGGTGGCTTTGTCCACTATGGTGGAGTGACCAATGACTTTGTCATGCTGAAAGGCTGTGTGGTGGGAACCAAGAAGCGGGTGCTCACCCTCCACAAGTCCTTGCTGGTGCAGACCAAGTGGCGGGCTCTGGAGAAGATTGACCTTAAGTTCATTGACACCACCTCCAAGTTTGGCCATGGCCGCTTCCAGACCATGGAAGAGAAGAAAGCCTTCATGGGACCACTCAAGAAAGACCGAATTGCAAAGGAAGAAGGAGCTTAATGCCAGGAGCAGATTTTGCAGCTGGTGGGGTCTCAATAAAAGTTATTTTCCACTGAAAAAAAAAAAAAAAGAATATGTGCAACCATTATGCAATTTAGATCACAACTTGAAACCATAGTGTATACTGAACTTGATGCTTGCTGATTATCTATCTTTCTGACTAGAATGAGTAAATACAGGCTATGTAAAATTAGGAGCTTTGTCTATCTTGATAATTATTTTATTCCCAGTCTCTAAAACAGTGCCTGACACACAGTCAGCCCTTGATAATAGCCTAATACTGATGTAGAATCTATGTGTCAGGCATCTCATTTTCATAACAACCCTGTGATCTAGGTACTATTTATTATTAGCCCCTATTTACAGGTAAGAAAACGGTGACATGGACCAATCTCACAGGCAATAAAAGGCAGAGGCAAGATTTGCACCCTGTCTGGTTCCAGAGTCAATTCTCAAATGCCGCACTTTACTAGAGATAAATATTTGTTGAATAAATGAATTAGTTTCCACCTTCATCCACAATTGTTTGGTGATATCTGAACCATAATAACATTAAGGATACAGTATTAATTAAATCATTTTATGAAAAAGGATAGCCATTTTCTTTCATCTTCATACAAAGTTATCCAGAAAACTTCTTGGAGAAATAAAGGGAAAACGGTTCTATTTTCTGAGCACACTGAAGGCCAGATTACACAGAGCAGTGAGGCATAAAAGAGTTGTCCACTGTGTCTTAGTAGGCTTTGGGTAAAATGATTTGCAGTCTTCTTTACCTTAATTTAACCTCATAGAGTACGTTTATTTTCCTGCAAACTGTAGAGGGAGGACACATGTTCAATGGAGAAGTCTGGCAGTCGGGGCTCTCCCTCCCCATTAACAGACCCTAAGGAAGCTGCTAGGGCTAATGCTTATTGTAGGAAGTAAAATTTTCATTTCCTATGTCACATTCTGGTTGCTTACCTTTGTATTTTTTATCTTCTCTACTCATCTAAGTATTTTCTAGGCTTGATATTATTTACCTTCAAAGTAAGCTCATGTCAGAGAAAAGCTGTAAAATAGCTTATATAACCTTGCAGAACACAAACTTCCTGAGCCTCAATTTCCTAATAATACTTTGTCCTTTCCAAGTATAGGTTTGTTGTACATCAGTATGAAATAATGCATCCAGAATTATTTAAATTACTATACAAATGTGAAAAATATCATTACTCTTCTTACAGGGCTAAGGAGGTTAAATGGCACAGTGGTTAAATGCTGGAGCACTGACATAGCACGGCCTCATTCCAACCGGCCCATCACTCATGTGATCTGTGTCCTTAGTGTGCCTCAGTTCCCTCATCTCAAAAGAACTGGTAATAATAAAACCTATCATTGGGATTTTGCAAGGATTAAGAGAGTTGACACATGTAAAGTCCCCACAGCAGTGTCTGGCAGGTGATAACAATGTCTTCAAAAATATCAGCTATTATTATTTCTAAAAATTGGACCACATTACTGGAATATAAACATATGTGAAGTTTTCTTTCCTTCCTAGTAAATCTTTATATTCTGAAAACACTTTTAGGTCTATTTCTCCACTGTTTTGCCTTCTTCATTTATCCGTGAATATGAATGTATTTTATATTTATGAATAATTCCTACTAGCCCCAATTTTGCATATTCAGGAAGGATCTTAAAAGTCTCAAGCACATAATAATTTGTCATTTTCTGAGGCCTATATCTGACTCCTGTGTTCTCTAACATCTCTACTCAGATGTTCAAGTTAGAGTGAACTAATAAGTTTACATCTCAGTCCAGTTGTTTGTTCTCTACTGCTCATTGCATAAGTAGTCATCCTTATTCAAGTTTATTAGAGCTTCCCATTATCTTTTATGTACTTTTTCAGGGATAGATGGTTGGACTTCATGAGGAATTTGTATTTATAAATTTCATTATTCTACAATGTCTTGAAATCTATTATTAGTGAATGTGAGTCGTCTATCCAAAAGGTAGCAACATTCTTTAGTTCTGGATCTGTTTCCAAATATTTTTAGTAATTTTTATCCAGATGTTCATTGGAAAAATTAACTACATTATTATAAAATTAACTTCTTCCTCAAAATTATGTCTTCCTCTCTGCTGTACCTAATAAATGAACATTACCATTGATCCCAATGTCTTACTCCACATGCAAAATTTTCCAAGTTTTCTTGATTCTGCCTCCACAGTATCTCTAGCACTTATTCTTCACTTTCTAGTTTTTCCTCTTTATTAGTTTGGGCTCTTGCCTTTTCATATGTGGACTGTTGCAAGTAGCCACCTAAGTGGGCTGCTTGCCTCTAGTATCTTACACATGATCATATCACCTCCTTACTCAAAATCTTTGAAAGCTTCCTTCTGCCTAGAGTGTAACCAAAGTATAACACCATAGCATCCAGTGCCCTTCGCAACCTAAGTCATGCATCCTTTTCTAACTTACCTATCCCAATGCCTCCACATACCCTCCACTTCAGTCATAGGGGACCCTTTACAGTACATTTGCATTCATGCATACATCTTTGCCTTAACTCAATTTGCTTCTTTTGTCCATCTTTATTGATCTTTCATAAACTTTATCCGTCCTTTAAAGAAAATCTGACACTTCCTTCCTTCTTGAGGAATACATCCCTCAGTCTTCTATGTTGCCGTGGCAATAATGTAGTCAATACCACACTGTTTTAAAGTTGCTGTTAAAATATTGTGTATCATGGGAAAATATTTATTGCCTCTTGTCACTGAATCCCTAGAAAACAGTGTCTTAAGGCGAAACTAACCTACTGGCACTTTATTGACGACTACAGTGCCAAGGAAGCAAGAGTAAAAGAGAAAGTGAAATGAGGTAGGAAAAGAGTGAACCAAATACTAGGTGATTTTTCACTAATACAGTGGTTCCACATGGAGCCATTGTATCTCAGACCAGGCCCTCTGGGAAAAAAAGATGAGTGATTTCTTCGATTTACTCTTCCTTTCTCTCTTTCATTAGTCAAAGTTCACCCACAGGGCATTAACTCTCATAAAACCAAAGTGCATTGCCAAGCCCCTTTGGGCAGTCAGTGGACAAACCTAGGCCCCCATAGGTCCGGTTAGATTGGACCTAGGTGCTGGAAATGAGTTCTAATGGCTCATCTCATCTTAGAGGAGGCAGAAACAACTGATGCTTTTTGGAAATGAGGTGATTGCTGTGATGACCTTTATGGCAATAGGAAAAGAGTACATGTAGGTAGACAGGCAATGCCAAGGAAATCTAGGTGATGGGAACATACACACTGGGTCCAGTATACTTCTCTTTGTGCCCTGACACATAGTTAGGTTAATGTCTAAGTGTTTACTGTATGTGGAATACAATGGTCATCAATTTCACTATTTTAAAATGTGATTTGAGGCAAAGCCAGATTACTTACATTTCACTAGGTAGTACAATCAAGGGAAAGTAGCATACATTGGGTACAACTAAGTGCCAGGCACTGTACGGAAGCCCTTTATCTTCTTTGGATGAATCTTTTAGTCTAATACTCCCAATGTCCTATAAAACAGGCACTTTTGACATCTTCATTTTAAAGGTGAAGAAAGCAACAGAGTTGTTTGTCCAAAGTCAAACATCTAGTAAGTTGCAGAGTCAAGATTCTGGCCCAGGTAGCCTAACTCCAGAGCTTCCCCAAATATCCCCTCATAGCCGTGTGAAACTCTGATTTAAAGAAGAGAGTCAGATCTAAACTTGGAGATGAGGATAGCTTGCATTATTCTTTACTTGGCAAATACAGAATCATTCTTGCAACCTCCTCCACAAAGCCTGGGACAACACAGAACTGGCATAACCACTCTCCAATCCATTGTTGTGTGAACCCACTTTGCTATTTGTAGTCATAAGAATTCATCACTACAGAGTTCACCTGCTTTTTAAATTCATAGACTAAATTGATCAACACTATTTCTTCAGAAATCAAAAGATTTTGAGTGCCTGTGGAGTGACTTGCCACTGAAGTCACAATTGGCTATTTACTACTTGCTAAGGACTGTGCAATGTGCTCAGCTCCTGGGTTTCTGTTCTGATAATGAATCACTATAGTGATCAGGTGTTTATTTCTCTTTCTGCAGAAAGGATGACTGTTGAGCTCCCACATGGGTGTCTGTCTTGCCTGGAGTGAAAGATGTGTGAAGTTTATTTCAGTGTTCACTTAGTGTTTAATCAGCCAAGGAATCTGATTGCTGTCATGTCTTAGTGTAGCTCTCCAGGAAAAGCATACTTAATCTCAAAAACATCAACTAGAAGAAGCCACTTGGTTTACCTGGAACCTGATTGTGACATTGTTTGATTTACAAAATGTACCTCTCTCAGCATTCTTAGTGAATTTCAAATTTCCACCTCCTAACTTGCATAGCAAAAATTCTACCAAACCACTGAGTCTTATTCTTGCCCTTTACATTTGTAAAATGATTTTGTGTATGCAAGAAATACAAAAATATTGCAGGTGGATTCAGAGAAGTTGTACTTGATAGATACTCGTTCATTGATGAGACAAAGCAAGATAGTAAAAGATTGAATATAACCCCTGATTATCAAATGGCTGCAGGAATTTAAGACCTCTTGCACTCTTCTTAGCTTTACTTGAAAGATAGCTATAGAATGATAAGTTGAGAAAGTACAGAGTTGTCATTAAAAAATTTGATGTTGAAGCCACGTCTTATGTGTTCCTTGGAACTACTGATTAAATGTTGATTCAGACAGATGCAGGTTAGAATCCAGGCTCTAACACACACTGGTAGGTTGGGGCAAATTTCCAATCTCGTTAAGCCTCATTTGACTCATCCGTAAAGTATAAATAATAAAACACCTACTTCATAAGTCTTGTGAAACTTGGATGACTAATATTACACTTAAAAAGCACTTAGCATGTCAGACTCTTAGTTACTTGCAAATTATCACACCAGAAGATAGCAGAGATTCCTTGGAAATACACACTGACTGATTTTTATGACTACTATCCCTGTTTTTTCCTCTCTTAACAGATGTTCAGTACAAGGAATAAAACAAAGAACTGAAAGTGTACCAAATATAAATAAAGACTTTTAAAAAAACCACTAGGTTCTTACTGAGAGTAAAAAGATTTTACATCACTAATATAGAAATGGTTGTGGAAGTGCTGAAAATGCAAGGAATCTCTGCAATAGAAAGACGTGAGACTCAGGCCCCAGAAAACCTGAACGACTAGATAGGGAGGAAAAAAAGGAAACAAGAGTTGGTTAAGAAGAAAAATAAGGAAATCAAGAGAGTTTCTGAACATTCTTAGGCAGAGTGGCATGAAGGATTCTAATAGAAGAGAGATTTTTCAAAAAAGTTTCCTTCATCTATTTTAATAAGTATTGAGTGTGTAGTGTATGCAAAGCTCTGGAAAAACACAATGATAAAACATGTTCGGCCGGGCGCGGTGGCTCAAGCCTGTAATCCCAGCACTTTGGGAGGCCGAGACGGGCGGATCACAAGGTCAGGAGATCGAGACCATCCTGGCTAACACGGTGAAACCCCGTCTCTACTAAAAAAAATACAAAAAACTAGCCGGGCGAGGTGGCGGGCACCTGTAGTCCCAGCTACTTGGGAGGCTGAGGCAGGAGAATGGCGTAAACCCAGGAGGCAGAGCTTGCAGTGAGCTGAGATCCGGCCACTGCACTCCAGCCTGAGCGACAGAGCGAGACTCTGTCTCAAAAAAAAAAAAAAAAAAAAAAAAGTTCTCCGTCTTTAAGAGAATTTCAATGCCATAACAAGGTTATGATTCAAGTTTGTGCACACAAAGGGGAACACAGAGGAGGGAGCCTCTCAATCTGCTTGGCCAAGGGAGAGTAGACAGGGCAGCCTTAAGAAAGCAGGTAACAGGTGGGTGTGAACAAGAAAGAAGAGTGGTAGTTGACTGGGCAGCACGAAGGAAAGGGTATTCAAAGACAAGGGGCTTGAAATAGCCTCGCATGCTCAGGGAACTGCAAGTCTGGAGTTGAGTTGAAGCATACAATGAGAATCAAAGAGCGGGTGGTAGTTCTTCCTTTTGGGGCCTGTGCACTGTCTGTGAGCTCTGTTCAGAAAGTTCACTTGGCCCTACTTCAAGTGTCCTATTCCAGTCATTCAGGACTCAGTTTAGATGTCATGTGTGTAGAAAATCTCCTTAGACCGTACAACTGAACTGAGCTCCTCACTCTCTGCTCAGCAAATAACCCTATTTTCAGCCCTGAGCAGCATATATGTGTGATGTGTGATATATGTGTGTTTGTGTGTGCATGTGTGTGTATTATTTAATTTTCCTATTGGCTTCTCTGTTTATTTGTCTACTATATTTCCCCAGTAGTTTCTTAGGAGCAGAAACCCTAGCTTGCTCACCATAGCATCCCCACTGTCTAGAATACTACCGGCCATAAAGTAGACACTCAATAAATATTTGCTGACTGAGTGAAGTAGGTTGGACATGCAAGCTTTGTTAGATAGGGGAAACCTGTGCATGGGTGACTGTAGAGATTCAAAGTTTAATGCTCATGTAAGGCTCCTTGTTAAAATACAAGAAGGGACAGGATATAAAGGGATTTGTAGATTGTGATGAGGACTGTCTGTTTTCTCTAGGTGGAGAGAAACCACTGATGATTAAGTAGGAAAATAATGTAATTTCCTGGTAGAAGGTCATTCTCACGATTATGTAGATGAAGCATTAAAGAAAAATGAGACTACTTTGAAATTCACTGAAGTGACTAAACCAGAACATCTTCTACACTAAGGCGCACAGAACGAAGCTCGGTCCACTCCCCTCCCAGAAACCTTTCCCTGGCCACCACTCAAGCCAGAGAAGTATGAATACCACCAGTAACAAGACACACCTTGAGAGACAGCTCAAGGAATTTTCCCTGAACAAGCATTGGAAGCAAGACTGGAGTACATTGGAAAGAGAATTTCACAGTCTTGGGTTCCTAAAGAAGGGGATATCATGGGTTCTGGGTGTTCAACCCTCATGGCCTTTCAGATTCCTTGACTAGTGTGAAGAAGTAGAGCTAGAGGAAAGCTATAACCCTGAGTCCGGAGCAGAAACCACTTCCGCCTGGGTCTAAAGGCAGGACTGATTGCAGGAGAAACTCTAGTAATTATATTCTGTCATCTTGAAACCCCACAGTAAGGAAAGTAAGAACTCTTACTCTCCAGAAGTCCCAATCAATTCTGATTACTTCTCATTAGCTCTAAGTGGTCACAAAACAATCTCGTTGTGGGCACCAATCACCATGGTCAGCAGGAATGTTATGCACTATTTGACTTAATGTGTTTATATGCAGTAGCCTGGGGGAAGGGTATGCAGCCCCTGGTCTGAAAAGGGAGGAGGGGTAGATCCCCAGGGAGGTAAGGAGAAAGGATACTGAGGGGCAATGACTCTTACATGTGCACTACAGGTAGAAATGAAGCCAGAGTGCAGAGTGTTCTGGAGGGAATATCTGAAGTAGCACATGTAAGGCCATAACAGAAAGGGAAAATATAATTAAAGCAAGGAAACAGGGGCAAGGTATGATGATAGCCTTGCCAGACAGGGGCAACCTGTGCATATGTGAATGCAGAGGAGAGATTCAAAGTTTAATGTGTGTGTAAGGCTTCTTTGTTAAAATGCAGATTCAGACTCAGCAAGTCTGGTGGGGTTGGGGGGGGGCGGGGGCTTGAAATTCTGCATGTCTAACAAGCCCCTAGGTGATGCTGCTGGTTCATGACCCTCCCCTTGAGAAGCAAGAATATAGAGAATTAGACAGCAGAGAAAGAATGAGATTGGAGACGTGCCCCCACCAAAAAAAAAAAAAAAAAAGAGAGATGAGATGAAACTAGTGATGCCTAGACAGTGCTCCTCTTTGGTCCGCATGTGATAAGCCCTTTCCCCAGCAGAGAAGCACAAGGCAAGATTGAGGAATAATGCAGGGACATTCCAATGTTCTTTTAAGAATCCTAGAATATTCTGAACAAGCTTTTGTCTAGCATGGGCATGGAGCAGGATCCTAAGCCCACAACCTTCTTGTCCTTCCCATGCTGACAGAGCCCCTGAAGTGTCCACGTGACAGCTATGCCCATGCCCAGGCTACATGGCATAGAACTTGGATAAGTACCTGGAAGTTGCTCTGCCATAACAGTCTTAGAGAGGACGTAACTTTCGTGTGTGTGTGTGTGTTGGATTAGTTCAACAGTCTACCAGACAACCACAGAGTTTCAGTCACATTGTTAGTGGTTCCCTCATGACTTATTTTTTAATCAGTTGTATGCATAATGAAACTGAGTGAATTAGGGCTTCACACTGTCTTCTTTCTATAAATCAGAAATCTGAAAACCATGTAAATTTGCCAAGTAATGAGGTGTCAGCCCCTCAGAGTAACAATACTAAAAAAGTACCTCATTAAAATGAGGAAGCAATCATTAGTAAAAATTTATTTCTGCAGTCCTTGACCTGAAACAAAAATTATGTCACATTTTCCATAGATACTGACATCAGCAATGACTTTTCTGAAACCTTAAGTGGAGCACTGTCATGACAAACGTTTTCAATAAAACTTTTTAATTGAAATTTCAAAATACTTTTAAAAACACATTCAACATCCCTAGTGCCTCAATTTACTGTTGGAAAATAACATGTTTTTATAAGTATAGGTTGTATATCCTAAAATTTTTTTTACTTAATACATTATTCTATAGAGAGTTATTAATTCTCTGGAAATAAAGTTTGTCTCAGGAGATCTCAAAAACCTGCTAAAATTTGACCACGTGTTTTTTTCCTTTACCTCCTCATGGCTCTTCAGTACATTTTATTCTCATTCTACTGTCGTAGAAACGGAAAAGTGTAACAGAAATCACAGGATTAGATCTCTGAAAACCTGATTAATTATGGGCTCTGCAAATGAGTTTTTTGTTCTTATTAATCTATATTGAGTCACTAAAACCACCTCCTTCTATTCCTTCTACTTCTAACGGCAAACCTTCCATTTTCTTTGAGTGGGCTTTCTTGACTAGCTTTTTCTATGATTTCATTTTATTACTTTAAATTTTTTATTTTTAATTTCAGTGGGTACATAGTATGTGTATATTTTGGGAGGTACTTGAGGTGTTTTGATATAGGCATGCAGTATGTAATAATATCAGAGTAAAGTGGGGTATCCATCCCCTCAAGTATTTATAGTTTGTCTTACAAATAATCAGATTACACTTTTAAAATTATTTTTAAATGTACAAATGAATTATTATTGACTATAGTCACCCTGTTGTGCTATCAAATACTAGGCCTTGTTCATTCTTTTCATTATTTTTGTAACCATTAGCCATCTCCACCTCCCTTTCACTCTCCCAGTATCCTTCCCAGTCTCTGGTAACCATCCTTCTAGTCTGTTTTTCATTATTTTCTGCTTCTCATCTTTCCATGTCACATTAGATACCACCTCTTCAGAGATATTTTCTTCATCTCTCTTTGCTAACTTGTTTACTTTCTGTCTCTTTCTTAGAATGTCTAGTGCATAAACTCAGGTACATATTCTTTCTTGGTTTTGGTTGAAAGACAGAGCCAAACATAGCATGCAATTTACTATCATAAAATGTGTTAAATGATTATAGGAAGGAACAGAGAAATATTACAGAAGCACTATTAAAGCAAAAATTAGCTCTTTAATTTCCATTCTGGCCCACTAAATCAGCACTTGCCATATTGGTTGAGTGAGTAAATATGTGATCACAGAAGTGTCTGCAAAAGTGAGTAATTTCACTCAGCATTAGCAGCCACAAGACACAGAAGAAGAAGCAGGACCAGAAAGTCATGGGTAATTAAGCCCATGTATCCACCAACCACAAGTACCCTTTTGATTCTGGTTGATATTTGTAAGGCTTTTCCCTGGTCTTTCCAAAACATGCCCTACAAATGCTTTACTAAGTCTCATCTAAGAAACTCCTGCAGTGAAAAAATTAGGTTTCTTTTTGTATCAACCTGTGCTTATGTTCAACAACTTCTCTGTTATGCTCATGGGGATCACCCTCAAGAAGAGGAGACAAGTATTTGGAAAAGCCATGGTCTTTTTACCACACTGAACTACTTTCCTTCGGATCATGGCCAATGATCAGCCTCCGACATTTCATCCTTCATACCTTGCAGCTCATTTTTTCCACATTTCACTTAGAACCTGATCCACAGTTTGTCTCATACAGATGGCTTATGTTCAAGACTCGAGACCCTGAATCTACTTGCTAGGGTCCATGCCTGACTCTCTTGATTACATACGTGACCTTGAGCAAGGTATTTCACCTCTTCAGGACTCCTACTCATAACATAAACATAATAACGTTTGAGTCATGGGGTTTTTGTTTTCACTAAATGAAGTAATTTTATGTAAAGTACTTAGCCTACTGCCTGGAACATAGTAAGAGCATGATATTACTGGTTATTACAGTTATTAGCATTATTGACTTTATATTTTTTTTAAATTGTAGAGAGAAACCCTCAGATAATTCAAACAATTGGGGAAGAAAAAGAAAACACTTTCTTCTTGCCTCAAGGCCACTCAGGAGCTCTAAATGCCATTATTATTGTTTCCTGAAAGAAGAGGCTGAGAGGAAGCATAAGATTCTTCCTTCTTCTCTATAACACACTAGAATTCCCCAGGAATGGAAAAAGCTTCTTTATAGTTGTACTGAGAATTCAGTGTGTTTTCTCCTTTGCTGTCTTTCCATCGTATTTTTTTTTCTTTATCTACTGGCTTTTCAAAGAATTTTTCATCAGCACTTAAATATGTTAACAATGTTAGATGACAATGTCATTGAAATAAATTAGAGTGAAAATGACAACACTCATAATGAAAAGTAATGAACTCTATTTAAAATGGCATTTTAGCAATGCATCGAAAAAGCCATTATCATACCAATCTTACCAACACATTGTGTGTGTATATGTCTGTGCATGCATGAGTGCAAATATACTGAATGAAGTCCAAAGTACTACGGATAAAAGCATACTTTCTGTTCATACTTTCCTGCTGTGGTTTGAATTTGTTCCCACCAAAACTCATGTTGAAATTTGATCCCCAGTGTGGTGGTGTTGGGAAGGGGGGCCTAGTGGGAGGTGTTTGGATCATGGAGGTGGGTCTCTCATGAAGGGCTTGGTGTTGTTCCTTGGCAGTGAATGACTTGAGAAACAACACCAAGCTGGAGCTGGGAGACTCAATCTCTGAATACCAGATTATTTCTTGCAGGAATATTTCTGCATGAGTTGATTGTTAAACAGCGAGGACATCACTCAGGTTTTGCTACTTCACATATGTCTGCTTGCTCTTTGACGTTTTCTGCCATGTTATGACTCAGCATGAAAAGCCCTCACCAGATGCCAAGCAGGTGCCAGTGCCTTGCTTCTTGTACTCAGCCTTCAGAACCATGAGCTAAATCGACCTCTTTTCTTTATAAATTACTCAGCCTCAGGTATTCTGTTACAGCAACACTAAATGGACAAAGATTCTCTCAAAATGTCTCAAACCCATTTTCATTTGAAAAAGTTATACAGCAGAACAATGCATTCATGAAGTACTTTCCAAAATATTCTATCTCCCTACCCTGCTTTGAATACCTATTACTATATTATAGATTTGTCAACTTATTGATTGCCTGTATCCCTTACTAGAATTTAAGCCTTGTGAAGCAAGGAATTTGTTCATCTTGCTTTTAGCTATATCTCCAGCCCATAGTCAGTTCTTAATACATATTTGTGGAATTAATTAATTTCCCTTAAAACCTGTAGAAATAGTGAGGCAACATATATATATTTACATGCACAATGCAAACTAGAAAAATCACTAGCTGAATCCAGCATAAGCAACAGTATAGTGTGGGTATAAATATTAGCCTGGAAATATTAGCCTGAGTTCTAGATTTGGTTCTGCCATCAAACATGAAGTTTAGGCAAAAACAGTATGACTTTTATATATATCAAATGACATGGATGATACATCATGTGATGTAAGTATGAATATACACATATTATTTATATACATATTTATATTTATATACATATTTATATGTATATATTATGTGTAATAATATATTTATACATATATGTATATATATATATACATATTTATATGTATATATTATACATATAAATATAAGGCAAGCCTATGCTTTGCTGGTCTTGACTTAGTTCACTAAAAAATAATATCTGTTTGCTGCCCATTATCAGATGCAGGTTGTTTGTTTTGGGGATGGGGCAATGAGGAGATGGGAAGGACATTAGTAGTAGGGGGAGATGGTCAGTATCTTTAAACAAATCTTTACACCCAAGAAGTTATTGGTGCTGAGCAGGGAAGAGGACAGGATAAGCATTAGGATAATTTTCTTTTTTCTTTTTTTCCTTTTTTTTTAAATTAAACTTTAATTTCTAGGTTACAAACATGCAGGTTTGTTACATATGTATACATGTGCCATGTTGGTATGCTGTACCCACTAACTCGTCATTTACATTAGGTATATCTCCTAATGCTATCACTTCCCCATTCCCCCCTCCCACAACAGGCCCCAGTGTGTGATGTTCCCCTTCTTGTGTCCAAGTGTTCTCATTGTTCAGTTCCCACCTATGAGTGAGAACATGTGGTGTTTGGTTTTCTATCCTTGTGATAGTTTGCTCAGAATGATGCTTTGCAGCTTCATCTATGTCCCTATAAAGGACATGAACTCATCCTTTTTTATGGCTGCATAGTATTCCATGGTGTATATGTGCCACATTTTCTTAATCCAGTCTATCATTGATGGACATTTGGGTTGGTTCCGAGTCTTTGCTGTTGTGAATAGTGCCACAATAAACGTACGTGTGCGTGTGTCTTTATAGCAGCATGATTTACAATCCTTTGGGTATATACCCAGTAATGGGATGGCTGCGTCAAATGGTATTTCTAGTTCTAGATCCTTGAGGAATCGCCACACTGTCTTCCACAATGGTTGAACTAGTTTACAGTCCCACCAACAGTGTAAAAGTGTTCCTATTTCTCCACATCCTCTCCAGCACCTGTTGTTTCCTGACTTTTTAGTGATCGCCATTCTAACTGGTGTGAGATGGTATCTTATCATGGTTTTGATTTGCATTTCTCTGATGGCCAGTGATGATGAGCATTTTTTCATGTGTCTGTTGGCTGCATAAATGATAATTTTCTTGTGCTATTACTATCTACAAAAAATGAGTTTCCTCTTTTGATGATTCTCTGTTCTACAAAATAAAACTGATAAGAACTCAAAGCAGAATCTAGTAGAAACTGTAGAGCATAATAAAGCTGTTTATATGATAAGTATTTCAAAATCTCAGTTATTAATTTATAATTTAAAGGGCTTAGGCTTTTTTAATTAAAGCTTATGGAAACATAAAATCAGACATATGCAAATATAAACCTGATTCCTCCTGTTCATTATTCCATTAGTTCAGATTGCAATTTGGTTTAATAGTGGTCTTCCTTCACCCAACAACTCAATGAAAAGTACAAGCTTAAATTTTCATATTTTTTGTTTGCCTCAGAAAAGATTGTAATCATCTTACTCTCATGGTAGATTTGCGGATTATAGTAAGTTTGTGATTAAGTGCTAATGAATTATATTTAGATGCTTCCTGAATATTTGGAAACCCAACATTATTTAATATGATCTGGAGAGAAATAATGGAAATCAGGTAAGAGATGCATCTTTTAAAATTTCTACACAGGATTCCACTGCTAAATCATTGCCATGTATTTTAATGCTTTGAAATAAAAGCATAATATTAAATTCCTGATTCAAATAAAAAGTATCAAAGTGCACATTAGTTCCTGGCCCAAATATATTCTGCTGTAGCACTGACCTTCCTGGCAGCATTCTCGTATTTGGATGGCAAATCTCTTTCTATGGTACATGAATATTGGGCTCTAGCACAACGTTTCAGCAGAAAAGGATGTGATAGTTCCAAAAGGCTTGGTAACCACAAATCATAGAATAAATAAAAAGAACATAAAATTAAAGGATAACTTTGCATTGTGGTCAAATAAGGCAAAAGAAGAAACTCTTCACTCCGTATTTTCTCTCATATAATAAGAAAACCACATTCGTTTTACTGATGGAAAAAATAATTTTTTAAACTGTGATTTCCAGTTAATAGACCTATATATTGTGTATATTACATCATGAAGATCAATTCTAAGAGGCTTCAAAATCTTAGGAGAGAACTACAAATGAACTACACACAGTGAAAAGTGAATCATAACAGTAAGTAGATAAGAGTGTGCCCCTGGGATAAATAATAACAAGAAGGTCAGGCTTAAAGTGATATTATCGAAAAGCTGGGATATTTTAGCCTATTTTCTTGGATAATATTAGCCCCTACTGACCTTGGGCACTTGAACCAGAGGCAGTATTGCATAGTAGAAAGATTATGGATGGACAGTGGAGCCCTGAGTTCTAAATCAGGCTCTGCCGATTTCTAGTGAGAAATCTGGGACGAACTACTTTATCCTGAGATTTATTTTTCTCACTGGCGAAAATGGAGGTGATACCTCTTGCTTCAAGGTTTCTTGTGAGGATTAAAGGAGAGCATCTGGTACCATACTAGCACATAATCAACGTTAAATAAATATTAGCTTCCCCTTTCCTTTTTCTAAAAATACGAAGCAGTCTGGGAAAAGCTAAGTGTTTTCCATGCTTATTGCACAAACATGTGAATATGTGAGTTTGGGTTTGGCAGGCGTGAACAATCTTTGTCAAAGGGGCTTTTGGTTTTTGTTTTGTTTTGTGTTGAAATCATCAACTCAGGGATTTTTAATGGAAATAATAATAATAATAATAATTACTTTGTAATTCCCAGTCTAATAACCGACAGACACATAAACTATCCCACCAAAATGGATAAAAATTATTTTATTCATATATATAAGGAATATATATGAAGTACTAAAGTCCAAAGTCTCCTTATAGTTACCTTAATAAAAAGAAGATGTCATGGAATTTTTAGACAGCAAATGAATTCTGGTTATAATTTTGCATCTTATGAGCATCTCTTCTGAGCTGACACTGACTTCAATATGATAAACACATTCAAAAATAATAGCAGAATAGTGAAGCCTTTATGGCTTTATTCTTTCTCTTTTATTTTTTTTTTGAGATGGAGTCTCACTCTGTTGCCCAGACTGAAGTGCAATGGCGCAATCTCAGCTCACAGCAACCTGTGCCTCCTGGGTTCAAGTGATTTTCCTGCCTCAGCCTACCGAGTAGCTGGGATTACAGGCACCCGTCACCACACACAGCTAATTTTTGTATTTTTATTAGAGACGGGGTTTCACCATGTTGGCCAGGTTTGTCTCGAATTCCTGACCTCAGGTGATCCACCCGCCTTGGCCTCCCAAAGTGCTAGGATTACAGGTGTGAGCCACCCACCCAGCCTATTCTTCCTTTCTTGAAATTTGCCATCTATTCTAGGGACTAGTGTATTAAAAGCAAAATTTAGTTTCTCTTCAAAGGATCCATAAGCTGTTAAGTTTGAAAGCTATCACCTTGGACTGGGATGGCAAGCCTTAACACAAGGAAATGGATATCCCCTCTTTTCTCCACTTTTCAGCCTAGTGCACTATAGGTTCTCAATTAATGCTCATTAAATAACTAAATAAATGAATGGATGATCTAAAAATATTCCAAGACTTTAAATACAAATCTATGAAGATAAATCACTTGACTGCCATTTATTAATATTATAACTAAAGTAACCATAAGAGGCACTGCAGAACTGTTCAGAATGGGTTATAAGTATATTTGCATCTTAAGAAAAGGAGTAAATAGTAAAAGTAACATATTCAGAAAAGGGCAAATTCCTAAAATCATTGTAAAAGGTACCAGATGAAGGTATTGGAATATAGCAATTGCCTTTATGGAGTTCACAGTCTACTGGGAGAGATTAGCCCATAAACAACCTAAAACAGATGTATATATAAAATAGAGAAATACACAAAACATATAGACGCATAAAAAATACTACAAAGCTCAGAAGCAGACCAATCAATGCTTTTGTGGGGACAACGTGTAGGGAACAAGAAGAGCCTGGAGATATACCTCTGAGGGGACAGTTTCATTGCATCTCAAAAATGAGCCAGATGTGATTGGTCGAACAAAGTGAGGAAGGACATTCAGGCAGCCAGTAGAGATGTGGAACAGCAACGTAGCCCAGAACAAAAGTAGCCAGTTTTGGGAAAGACAGAGAGATCAATGTAGTGGAGAGCAGGATAACGGGGAAGTAAGGGCAGGGACATGTAAGGTAGGGAGAGCCTTGTTGGCTGCATTAAGAATTTGGATTTCATATTGCAGGCTCGGGGTTTTCAAAATACAAAGAGTAAAGACACATCAGGGCCTACTGGGAAATAAAAACTGCTTAGCTTTTATCAGTTTAGGTTTCCACTCAATATTTTCTTTATTAAAAAAAAATTTAAACTTCTGTTTTAGGCATTGAGCCCATGAAAGATTTTAAGTGAGGGTAGTAAGAACAGATTGACGTTTCAAGAAGTTATTGTCTTGCTCTTTAGGGAAGGTGGGGGGAGCTCAAGTTGAGCTAGATTGCCCAGGTGAAACATCTGAGGGGACTGTTTCAAGTGGGATAGAAAACTGGCCACGGGAACAGAAAGTTAGCGGTCTCTAAAACTATTTCCTACCTTTCTGGAGTAAGTGATTGGACTCAAGAAGAAGAAGATGATCAGAGTTAGTTCCAGATTTCAACTTGGTGTTTTGCATATATCAAGGTATTCTTCACCATGGAAAAGAAAAAAGAGGAAGATCAGCCTTGGGTGCAAATTCTGAGCTGCATTTGAAGTCCATCTAAATGCAAATGTGTGTTCAAGAGTTGGCCATAAGAATGTGGGACAAAAAAGAAAGATCCAGACAGAAGATACATCTTTGAAAGCTAGTGACGTAGTCATATATGTTCAGGTTAAGTATGCAGTAGGTCACTCAAGGAAGGGATGAGCACATGAAAGGCCTAAAATAAAATGTGTTTTATTAGTTGAGGGATAGGCAGAAGAAGAGAAGTCTACAAAAGAAACTAAGACGTATAGGAAAGGAGAGAAAGTAGGAGATATTGTGTCACACAGGGTAAAAGGTTTCAAGGAGAGGGTCAAACCCTGAAGAAACCTCAAGCAAAATAAAACTGGGGAGGATCTGTTGAATTTGACAACGTGTGATTTCTTAGATACCTCAGCCAAAGCAGATCCATTGGTGGAATGATGAAAGCAGAAACATTTAGAAATTCACTGAATAGAGAGAAGGTATCTATTTGGAGACAATCTCAGGAACAAAAGTATTAATTAGTTTAGTTAGTTTACAGCTTGTTCAGGGCTAAAAAAAGAGACAACATAGCTATAGAGAGACACTACTAAGTATACAATTTCCACTAACCTGTGAGACTAGTACCATTTTATGAGGAAAAGGTATTGGTAGTAAGGACCACGGGAATTTTAAAGGAGATTAAGAATAATGTTAAAAATTACCGATGTCAGTAATTGGTCTTCCACGTCTCATACCATTGTACAACAAAGACCTGTATTTAATAAAATATTTTGCCAATAACTTCCTGCTTTCTCTTTGAGGCTGACACTTGATATTAACACTGCAGTTGATTGTGCAAGTTCTTTGATAATAGCGTCATCTATTATTGTTATATAAAGTTCATCTTTGAATGGTACCTGTTTACTTTTGATCTCTTCTCTAAATTTATGAAAAAAAATGTACTTCCAGGTATTGTTTTGAACTTGATTTTAGAAAATGTGATTGGTTTATTAGATTATTGTGCTTTATTTGAAAACTGTGCAAAAGCTTTTGTGGTTTCATGCTGCCACTTGATGAAGTTTTATAACAAACACTGAGAAACAGGAGAGAATGTATTAATATTCAGTTCAACAATATACAATTTTCAGGTATTTGTATTTAAAAAAAATAAGCAGGTCAGGAGGAAAAATATAATTGACTTACAACTTTGTCTACCCATTCACGATCCATTTTACATGGTGGCACAATTGTAGAAAATCAGATCAAACTAATGAAAAATTCTAAAGTAAAAGTGCAGGTGGCCACAGGCGGGGGAGCTGGTGTCAGGAATTGGCAAATTTCTGTGTGCTTCAGCCTTGACAGTAGGAGAGATGAAACACCGTGAAGCATTTTGAAAGCAATAAAGCCGGTCAAAGAACTTGTAAACAGCTAGGGAATAGATGAAGAAAACCATGGCCATTCTAGCATTAAAATATGACTTTTATTTAAAGTTCAAGGGCTAACATATTTAGTTAATTTGGTGAGAGAAGCAATGACCTACTTTCTGTGATTATGCTCAATGAGAGAACAAACGAACCTTACTTTTCAAAGATTCTTTTTTTTTCCCCTAAGAAGAAAAGTACTTACTCAGAAAACATCTTTTACTTCCCCCAAATTAAAGAATATGACTAAGGATTTATGTTTCCTTTAATTATGATAAAAAGTCTATGATCGTTATTTATGAACTAACACAATTCTAAATAGATGGCTAAAAAGAAGTTCAATTTTTCCAATTCTGTTTTATTTAACAGATTGTAGCCTTGCTTACCCCAAATCCACAGTCCTGTTACTGGTTTGTAGAGAGTTGACTGATTATAGGCAGAAAAAGAAGTGTAAGTTTCTCAAAAGCAGATGGCTGTATCCCCAGGGCTTCGTAGATGTTCAATAAACTCTTACTGCTCTAAACTGAGTCATACACAAAATAATATTGGCCAAAAGCTCACTTGTTCTGGTTTTAATATCATCCTATTTGTACAAAATACCTCCCAGCACTTAAAGATGAAAGAACTCAATAATAATTGATCTTGAAAGTAGATTTTGTTTAGACGTATCTCATTGATTGACAAAGTTATTATTATTTATATAAACAGAAATATTTCATCTAGATACTAAGAACTCAATGCCAAGAGACCCAAAGAGGTAACATAAAAGGTAGGAACCTGTGGGTGTGGGGACTAGAGATACTTACAAGTGAAAGGGACAGGCAACAGTGACCCCACTATGGATTTTATGCCGCATGAGCATCTGGTTCCAGATACATGGATTTTTCAAGAGAAGACAGAAATATGGATTTTGAGGCTAGGTCTCCTGGTTTTAAAATGTTAATTGCTTTTTAAAACACCATGTGATCAACAACCTCTGATTAAGGTAGAAACTTGGCAGTTAAGGTCTTCAGACGTCAAATCCACTTAAAAGGGGTGAACAATTACAATGAATGGATCATGTGTTCAGCCTATGCTATCTGAATTACAAATAAACTTTCTCACTGAGGAGGGTATAGAGTGTATTCTGTACAGCTGTAGGAGCTATTGTCAAATTCTCTTCTTTCCTCCTCTCAGATGCAGTGGTGTGTAATACTATGACAATCTGAAAGTTGAACACCAAAATGATTAAGGAAAAGAAAAGCACTTAGAAACTCTTGCATAATTCATCATTGCAGCTGAGAATGAAAGACCCATTGTTCTGTAGCAAAAATACATTACAAACTACAACACATAATGAAAATTGAGTTCAAACACTCTTGAGTGAAAAGATTTAAAATGTTAATTCTTTTCATTATTAGAAACACTTGCAAAATGGTTCATTGCTGCTGACATAAGTGAACAAGTCGCTATGTTTTAGATATATTTTATGCAGGAGGACATATTTGTGCATAATTTTGCTAGATGGGAGGAGGACATATTTGTATATAATATTGCTAGATGGGAGGAGGACAAAGTTGTGCAGTTCCCCCATGACATATCCATTCCACATGGCTGGACCGTAGGTATTATTATTGTTCCACCACATGAGAAATGCATCAGGGCCCATTCCTGGGCCAAAGTTCACTGCAGCAGAAACACCACATGTGGTGCCAACTTCTGTCACACTTCAGTGGAAGGATTTACAATCATTTACATTAGTTGTGGGTGTTTCCCTAACAAAGATTGTCAATCTGAACCATGTGATACTTTCAAGAGTAGATTTTAATAACTGTGTGTTTAGGTGAGTGTGTGTGTGAAGGGAGTTGTTTCTCAAAGCAGTAGAAAACAAATGCCCCGTACGCAAAGAGCTCTGGATATCAATCTAGATCTGCCACAAATTAGCTATGTAAATAATGGACAGTTTGGACAAACAACCGAAACCTTATTAAGCGGCTTCTGTATGCCAGGCACAGTGTTGAGTACTGGGTATATAAGAGAGAACAAGATAGGCCAGGCGCGGTGGCTCACGCCTGTAATCCCAGCACTTTGGGAGGCCACAGTGGGCAGATCACCTGAGGTCAGGAGTTCAAGAACTACTTGGCCGACATGGTGAAACACGGTCTCTACTAAAAATACAAAAAAATTAGCTGAGCATGGTGGCAGGCACCTGCAATCCCAGCTACTTGGGAGGCTGAGGCAGGAGAATCGCTTGTACCCAGGAGGTTGCAGTGAGCCGAGATCGCATCATTACACTCTAGCCTAGGCAAGAATAGTGAAACTCTGTGTGTGTGTGTGTGTGTGTGTGTCTCTCTCTCTCTCACACACACACACACACAAGATAGTGTCATTGCCCAAAGGAGTTTATATCTTAGTAGGAAAATCAAAGGATAGGCAGTTTTAACATAGAACCTTAAAGACTGCAGTAAACGTAAGCAGAGAGTATTTTCGAGGCATGTAGAATTAACATCTACCCTAATTTAAACTGTCAGAAAAGTCTTCCTTAATGAAGTGATGTGTCGGCAGATATCTGAACTGATATAGGAGCTAGGTAAGTGAAAAGTGAGGCAAATAATATTTTAGAGGCAGGAAGCAAGATATGCAACAGCCAGAAATTGAGAGAGAGGCTAGAACTTCTGAGAACCTGCTCATTGTTTGTACGACTGTATCATTGTTCACAATGGAATATCAGCTGGACAATTCTCAATGTTCATTCTAGCCAGAAACAGGTTGGGGGAATAGCCAAAGATGTAGATATTGCCTTACTACTCTTTGTTCATTTATCCATTCTTTTAACAGTTACTTCAAAGCTACAGTCATTGCTTTTATATGGATTCTATTACTTTTTACATTAAATATAGCAATTCTCCTGAGACTATTGTTTGAAACAGAGACAGGTGACTTATTTTAACACAGAAGATGCTCATTTCTAGATCACAACTAACTTCACAATAATTGTTCAGCAGAACACTGCTATTAAGAAATTACATGGGAAGAAAAACCCAGTGATCGAATAATTTTAGGAAATGCAACATGTAATCCCTCTTGAACATCAGTTATTATATATTAGCATATTTAATATTCTAAGAAGTCCTTAAGTAAATAGAGCAATCAACAAATACTCTTTAATCCAGTATTAGATAATAGTACAGATGTAGTCAAGGGAGATGTGATGATTAAGATTAGATGTCATCTTGGCTGGATTGTGGGATGCCTACATGGCTAGTGAAGTATTGTTTCGGGGTGTGTCTGTGAGGGTTGACACTCAAGTCAGTGGACTGGGAGAGGAAGACCTACCCTCAATGTGGGTGGGCACATCCAATAAGCTGCCAGTGCAGCTGGAAAAAGCAGGCAAAAGAAGCAAGGTGAAGCTTGTTTATTGAGTGTTCTGGCTCTCTGTTTCTTGCTGTGCCAGACACTTCTTTCCTCTTCTCCTTCCGTTGGACATCAGTCTCCAGGTTCTTCAGCCTCTGGACTCTGGGACTTGCACCAGGAGATTCCTGGGGGCTGTCAGGCCTTCAGCCACAGATCGAAGGATGCACTGTCAGCTTCCCTGGTTTTGAGGCTTTCAGACTTGGGCTGAGCCACTATCAGCTTCTCTCTTTCCCCAGCTTCTAGACACTTTGCTTTATAATTGTGTGAACCAATTCTCAATTGTCCCTAATAAACTCCCTTGTATATATACATACATCCTATTGGTTCCATCCCTCTGGAGAACCCTGACTAATAAAAGACAGAATCACCATTACTGAACATGCGATCAGTGCCTATGAGGCTGTCATTTTCAAGGGCAGTCCTTGAGAATATCCCTTACAAAGGATCTAACTCTATTACCATCACATAAAGTTGACTTTTTTAAATCAAAGGAAACTAATGAGATTGACCACTATTTCCTCTATCTATTCCACTTAAACAGTGTATGTCAAGACCTATGACCCTTCCTAGAAATGGTATAAATATCTAATGAGGATAAAAAATATAGTACAACTATAAATCCCTTAAGAAATTGAGTTTCTTTTTGCTTTGCCTGGTCATGCTTGTTTGTTCACCTTTTAAGCTACCACAAAAGAATAGGGAGAAAATTGCCTATCAGTATCCTAAATTCGTTACAATTAGGTAGTGATTTATTGCCACTAAGACCAAAATTTCTTCCCTAAGAAGAGCAGTAAAAGAGGTCACATGGTGAAAGAATAGTAACTTCAATAAATAGTACTGAAAAAAACAGATTTCCACATGCAAAAGAATAAAATTGGACCTTCATCTGAACTACACACAAAATTCAACTCAAAATGGATAAAAGACCTAAATATAAGATCTGAAATCATAAAACTCCTACAAGAGAACATGGGGGAAACTCTCCTTGATGCTGGCCTTGGTAATGAGTTTTTTCTGGCCATCTCACCAGAAGCTCAGAGTACAAATGCCAAAATAAATAAATGGGATTACATTAACTAACAAGTTTCTGCACAGCAAAGAAAACAATCAACAAAATGAAAAGGCAACCTATTAGCCAGGAAAAAATATTTGCAAACCACATATGATAAGGGGTTAATATCTGAAAAGCATAAAAACCTCTTATAATTAAATAGCAGAAAAACAATCCAATTAAAAAATGGGCAAAGACCTAAATAGACATTTCTCCAACGACGACACAGAAATGGCCAATAGGTATATAAAAAGGTGTTCAGCATCACTAATTATCAAGGAAATGCAAATTCAAACCACCAGTAGATACCACCTCATATCCTTTAAAATGGCTGTTATCAAAGGATATGAGAGTTAATGAATGTTGGTGAGGGTGTGAAGAAAAGGGAGCCCTAGTATACTGTTGGTGGGAAGGTAGATTGATACAGCCATTATGGAAAACAGTATGGAGGTTCTTAAAGAAATTAAAAATAAAGCTACTATATGACTCAGTAATCCCTCTTGTGGGTATATGCCCAAAGGAAATGCAATCCCCACCTCTTAAAAATAACTATAATCCCATGCTCATTGCAACATTATTCACAATGGCCAACATATGGAAACAAGCTAAGTGTCCGTCAATGGATGAATAAAGAAAGTAATATATTATATACACGATGTAATGTTATAGGATAGTATAATAACATGTACATATATATTATTTAGGTTTAAAAAAGAAGGAGATTCTGCCATTTGCCATAACATAGATGGACCTGGAGCATATTATGCTAAGTGAAATAAGCCAGACGCACAAAGAAAAATACTGCATGAGCTCACTTTTTGAGAAAACAAAGGGTCAAATATACAGAGACAGACAATAAAACAGTGCTTAGCAGGAACTGAGAGTGGGGAAACGGGAAGATGGAAGTAAAAGCCTACAAAGTAGCACACAGATAGGAGAGGTAGGATGAGCAAACCTAGAGCTCTCACGTACAATGTGAGAACTACAGGGAATAAAATTGTATTGTATTTGGAATTTTTGTTAAATAAGTAGATTTTAGCTGCTTTCATCACAAAAAAGTATGTGAGATGACAGATATATTAATTTGCTTCACTACAGTAGCCATTTTACTATTTGTACATATCCCATAACATCATGTTGTAAACTTTAAATACACACGATAACTTTTTTTATAAGGTCAGAACACCTCCCCTGTCTTGGTATGGATACCAGTTCATTATTTCAGGGCACTCTGGGCAACCCCTTCTCATCAATCCCCATTGCCAAGTGAGTCACGTCACTGCTGAGGGCTTTTCAGATGTTTGAAGACAAATTCATCAGGCAGGGAGCAGGACCAGTGCCAGTGTTAGAGGTGTTAGTTGGCACTGAACTTGATAAACTGAACTTGGGATAAAACATAAATGAAACTCCCATCTTATTAAAAAAAAAAAAGGAGGTTTCCTAAGGATTCATTTCTTAACCTGGAAATAATGCAAATGATGTTTTGCATTTTATACCTCATTGTCTAGAAGAAAATAATTACAATATGTTCTTGCCTGGAGAAAGAAAATATCCATAATTTTAGTAGACTTTGGAATACCTTCCCACCTTTTCTATAATAACTTTATGATAAAATTTAAAGTACCTTTAAGAAGGGGAGTCAATCTAGACTTGCCCACTCCTGTATTATTTGTACTTAGCTTAGTGTCTAGCACAGAGTAGATTGCTAAATAATGTTTACGGAGGGAGAATGGAAGAAAAGAACGGAGGAGAGACTTAGGCATCAAACATAAAGGCTGCCACTTTTACAGGAGCAAATCTCTGAGTCTAGCTGTTTTAAAAAGAAATTTTAAAAATGTTCTAAGAAGAGTTTTGGACTCTTGGGAAAATATGTTTCTTTTGTACTCTTTGATACAAACTGTAGGCCTAAACCTATTTTTATTTAAAAATGTCCTATAATTTTAATTGTAAACAAGATTCATTTGACTTGATTGATATTTAATTCACATAATTGGGGCATTCTCTACTTTATCTGCTATTCTCAAAAGAAATAATTCTATTTTTGTATGTGTGTGTGTGTATGTAACACTCAACTGGCACATTAGCATAAGCATTCACAGATCTGGTTAAAAGAGGCTATAATTGAAATGAAGAGTCACTGTAATAGCACAGCAACATATTTAAGGCTTTGATAGATGCTTGAGGTTCAACATACCTTCATAAATGTTCAGGGTTGTTAGCTTTGCAGTCATTTGGAAGCACTAAAATTTTCATCATCCATCCATTCATTGTATTAATCAGTACCTTTTCAATGACTAGTAGCAAAAAATGAAATCAGGCAGGCTTACATGGAAAAATGAAATGAAATAAAATGAAATGAAAGGGGGGATATACAGGCTCACTTTACTGAAATACAAAAGTAAAACTGATTACAATTGTCGTCAATAAATAATATCAGAATTAAATATCACTCTACTTCTTAGCTTTCCTTTTTCCTGTGTTGTTTTATTCACTAGCAGGCTCTCTCCCTGCAGTGGCAAGATGACTCCAGCAGCTTGAGGCTTAGTTTCTTCCATCGTAACAAGCTCAGTATAAAAGCTCTTCTTTCCTTATAGCACCTAAAAAAGTTTGATGGACCAGAAATAGAGTGTCCATTCCTAGGGCCAAGACTAATAGTAAGGAGGGGAGGTTTCCAAAGGGAAGTCAAAATGCGGCAGAAGAAAAAGACATGGACATTGAGGGGCAAAGATACAAGGGTTGTCTGTTATGTACATATTCTACATTCTTGTGGAATTAGAAGACAGAGCTATTGCAGTATATTTGGATCATTCACAGGAAATTTATTTTTTGTTTAAATACTATCAAAATTTCTTTTTTTTTTGAGCCTAGAAAATAACTGAGTGATTTTTGTTTACAAAAATTGACCATTGAAGTGAACAAACAAACAGGCAGTTAAGCCTTTCACACTTTTGCGAGATATTTCATTGTGGTCACTTAATTAATGAATTTATCTCCATTTTTCAAATGCTAACAGTCATTCAAACATTGGCTATTCTCATTTTAGGAACAAATATAAGAACAGGTAATTTTGGTAAGTGTGAATGTTCATGAGCATGAGCAATAAATTATCAACTACGTAATACATTTGGACCAAAAATAAAGTTGCTTGATGAACATGAATTGTCTGTTTTTAAAAAGTGAACTATACATTGGTGAAATAAGCAATCCGGAGTCTGTTATTCTGACTTCATCTGACATAGCAGAAAGAAGAGTGAACACAAAGTCAGAATATTTTGGCTTCAATAAAAACTTACCATATTATAGCCCTTGCAATCTTAGGCAAGTAACTATTCTCAAAGAATTACTCAATTGTCAAAAAGGATAGTATGTGGAAAGTAGTTATAAAACTTTTAAAATACCATATAGATTTATGAAACAAAAAGTTTCCTCCACATAATGTATTTACGTCTGCTCGTCACATGGAAATTCTTAGCTAACTAGTGTTCTTTTATTATTTTGCTCTGATGAACTTATTTCTCTTTATGACTTATTAAATGTTTATGACTATTTGAATACATAACCTATTCATGACCAAACTACAGCGCTGGAAATACCCTGCATAATCCTGCAGATTGAACATTTTGCCTACGCAGACAGAATGAGAAATGACAGTTGTAGGAATAAAGAAAGAAACCCTTGCTTTGGTAACTTAGTTAAAAAAACAACTACGGATGAAATTTAACTGAATATTAAACAACAACTGATAGAATAAACCTATATTATTTGAAATATCAGTGGTTTAACTTGTATTATTTGTTTTGAAACAAACTCAATTTTCTAAATAAGAGAAAAAATTATAGAGTATTTTCTAAATTTAATACGAAAAATAAGGCCCTGAAAAATTGGAATGTCTCACAAGCGCATGGATATTTAACAAAAAACCACAACAATGCCAACACATCTTGTCATCCCACCGTATATGGATTCCCAGATCAGAATATATACCTGCAGGTGGAAAAATAGAGTCGTATGCAGAAATGCAGGCCTTCTGTTGAGGTTGCTTTATCTTGTGCCATGACATGTCAGCTACAAATAAATAAGCTAAGTAATATAATATTTCCTTATTCAGATGTTTGGAAGATGTACCACCTACAGTCTTACAGGAAAATTTCTAAATATTTCTATATTCATATATTTAGAATATATGGCTTTATTATTATGCTTTATTTTCTTAAAGTTTGCTTCTTTGTTTTCTTTTTTTCTTTTTTTTTTTTTTTTTTTTTTTTTTGACGGAGTCTCGCTCTGCCCTAGGCTGGAGTGCAGTGGCACGATCTCGGCTCACTGCAAGCTCCGCCTCCCGGGTTCAAGCCATTCTCCTGTCCGCAGGCGGACTACAGGCGCCCGCCACTACGCCCGGCAAATTTTTTTGTATTTTTAGTAGAGACGGGGTTTCACTGTGTTAGCCAGGATGGTCTCAATCTCCTGACCTCGTGATCCGTCCGCCTCGGCCTCCCAAAGTGCTGGGATTACAGGCGTGAGCCACCGCGCCCGGCTGCTTCTTTGTTTTCAAAGAACATGTATGGTCTGTTCACTTATTATGTGATAACTTATCTTTACTTCTTATATTTGTTTATCTATTATCTATGATAAGAAATATTAATTGGGAAAAGATTCTCAGTGAAGGATTAATTCATAACATTATTCCTATTATGAAAAATGTCGTTTTAATTTGCATTTTGAATGCTTTTACAGAGCTAGCATCCCTGGAGCTTAAAGTTTATTTTGACATCTGTTTAATTCATCTGCTTAATAATCAAGTTGTGATGAAACAATTGGGCTGTCAAAAGAAATGATCAGTGCTGTATTATTCTTAGTTGCATTGCTTTCTCTTTCTCACCTTCCAGTCTTTCATAAAAATCAAACTAACGAAGGCCACAAATAAGCATTTGACACATAACAAAATGAGCTCTAGGTTATCTATCTGGCCAGTTATTTTGCTATTTTAAAGATATCAAAGACTTGGATAAAATGAGAAAATTTCAGTCTGTGATCTCAGTGTTTCTTTATTCTTAAGTTTGTGCAAATACCTATTTTTAGTCACAGTTGGAAAATGGAATACTTTTGTTAATATTCTAGTTAACAGAGTTATCATATATCTTATATGACATTCAATAAATTGGATTTCAAATCAACTAAGATATACGTTTAAAATCAACTAAAATGTAAAATGTACTGTGTCCTGGGTATTACTCGATATAACTCCATATATAAAGTCTCAGTTAATCCTCAGAATAAACTAATGTTACTACTATAACCATTTTACAAAGAGATTAATGGAAAATCAAAGCCAAGACACTGAGTGTAATACAGAGACTCAAACCCAAGATTCTAAATTTAAGATCAGAATTTTTCACACTATACTCTATGTAATATAATAAATAATATCAATCATGGATAGTAGGTGTTAAGCATGCTTTATGTGTACTTTTAAAAATTGTCTCATGCCTGTGAGATTTTCTCTCTGTTTCAGGTAAGTAATTTGGCAATCAAACGGCTGAAGCAGTCGCTTAAAGCCACTCAGTAGGTAAATGGTGAAACAGGGATATAAATTCAAGCCAGGCCAGCTAAATTTAGCATTTAAAGTCTTCCTGCTGTAGCACACTTACTTTCAACTGTAACCAACACTTACAAAAACCACAATTCAATCTATATGAGGTCATTAGATAATACTTTAGGAGCTAAAACTTCAAGGTTACCATCAAGGACTTCTTTTCCATTGCTTCATTTATGTCAGGTACTGGTTTAACAGCTTTTTGGTAAATAGAGAGCCAATAAATATGAATGGTTCATTCAAATTTTCATTTCGCTTATATATAAATATTTGGCATTATGCGCTGTATTTTCCAAATTCTGGAAGGTTGTATAGTTTTTCATGCAGTCAGATTAACAAACGGTGTTATAGCTATGATTCAGTCAGCAAAAGAAGACTAAATAAACAAAAGAAAAAAAAGAAAAATGCACACAATTTTGTGAAGTAATCTAGGCTATAAGCAGGTAAACATCCAGTATCATAAGTAAATCAGTATATCTTAATGTACGTACATCTGTACTAACATATACACAATAGAACAGGCAGGAAGTTCAAGGAAATAAACGCTAAGAATTCCTAAGCAGTAAGGACTTAACTACAGGAAACCGTATATTTTTTAATCAACTTATTCAGGTATAATTTTTATAAAATACAATGCTCCCATTTTAAGTGTACTGTTGAATAAGTTTTGACAAATATATAAACTTGTGTAACTACCACCACAATGAAAATATAGAAGAGTTATGTCATTCAAAATTTCCCTCATATCCCTACACAGTTAATCCTATTCTCCTGGCACTAGGCAACCACTGATCTGTTTTCTATCACTGTAGATTAGTTTTATCTATTCTAGAACTTCACATAAATGAAATCACACATTATGTGCACTTTTATGCCTAGCTTCCTCTGCTCACCATACTGCTTTTGAAACTTATCCATTTTGTTTCAATATGAGCAGTTTATCCCTTTTTCCACTGAGTAATATTTCATGGCATGAATCTACCACAAATGGTTTATCTAACAGTCAATGGATATTTGGATTGTTTCTAGTTTTTGAGTATTATAAAGCTGATATGAACTCTGTGTACAACTGCACTTTTACTTCTCTTGGTAAATAACTGGTAATGGGATTTTAGTGTTGTATAAGTGTGAGCTAATATGACATGAAACTGTCAAACTGTTCTTCAAGTAGGTTGTATCCTTTTATCCTATACCAGCAGTGTATGAGAGTTTCGGCTGCTTCATATCCTAAACACATTTGGTGGTGTCGTTCTTTTAAAATTTTAGTCATTTTAGTGAATGCATAGTTTTTTATCATTGTGTTTTTATTTTGCATCAGTGAAACAGTTTATTTTTGAGAGGACTAGAATATCCAGTAAAAATCCTAGTTAAATGGGTTGACACTAGAGTCACACATGGTTCTGAATCCCAGATCTGGTACTTACCATATGTGTGACTATGAACGAGTTATCTTGGCTTCTCTATGCCTCAATTTTCTCCTCTGTTAATTAATAATAAAAATAGTACCTTATTCAGATTTTATTTTACACTTTGAAGAGAAAATAAACATAAAGCACTAATCGTAGTGTCTGCATCATAGTGAGTGTTCAATAAAATGAACTAATATTATTCCTACTTCACAGAATGTAGAGGGCTATAAATTTTTAAAGCATGATAATTTGTTTTCCAGTGACAATAATAATAATGTTATGCATTTGCAGTATCTAGCTCACCCAACGTAAGAAAGTGCTTCATAGCAATTTTTTATTGAGAAATCTAATGTCTTCAAAATAAGTGGATCATAAATATAAGCAAGCATTACTCTAGAAGGTATCTTTGTATCTAATTCTGTTTTTGTTAACATTTTGTTTTGTATTTTTTTTCTAGTTGAGACTTGATCCTGACAAAATATGCAGACAACATTACTTTGCATAGCCTTTATCCTGGAAAAAAAAAAAAGCAGTATCGAGTATTTAGAACAGCGTACAATAGCATCCTACCCTGTATTACCCTATCTCCATCCACAAGCCACCTCTGTGGTCTCAATAGTGCCCTAAAATGCCAACTTCCATTTTATCCCAACATCAACTACATTAGTATATTCTCTCTTTCCTCGCTAAGTAAAACTTCCTACTCAGCTGTTTGCAGTGCAGTCTGTAGACAGTTCACTAACACTGCCTGTAACCACTCCTCTCTCCTGCCTGAATCAGTGACACCACAGTCAGCTTTCCTTCCCTTCATTCCATTGCCAAACCTCTCTCCAAGTCTGATAGCTCTGCCAAATCATCTAGCTTTTGCTTCTGTGTGGTCTGACAGAATTGGCACAGAGAAAGAAGCACTAAGTTCCGTGACTTCCTATTGAATTTTTTTCACTGTTAATGAAGAAAGTTAGGAGTAGCCAATAGACATTTTGTTTTTTAGAAAAAGCATCTTTCTGAAACACAAAGACATGGCTTAAAACTGTGAAAAGTTAAAGAGTTTGAAGTAATCGCCATTCAGTCCTTGACTTATTTGGTGACCCTAATATGTTTACTAACAGTTTTTTAATAGCTTATTGTTACAGGATTTAAAAAAAACTATTACTTTTATCTTATAACAACACATAGCAATTAAATTATATAATGAGTTGTTCTTCTAGTTATTTCATATTAAAATCTTCTTTGAATATCGTAAATACTATGAGTTTAGAGGCATTAAGTAACATGAAATGCAACCACTGCCACCATCACCTCCAAAGCTAACAAACTTAGACCGAACTTACTGGAAAGAATTACAGTGAGAGCATATTAGAATCCTGGCCCCAGAAGACGCATAGAGTGGGGAGTCACTAATAAAAGGCCTCAGGCAGGACAAACAGGTAGGAGCCCATCAATCAGCATTAGGATTGGGTCACAAAGCTGGAACCAGTCAACAACCAGAGTAAAGGTAAGAGTTGCATAGGTTTATCTATACAGTAGATTACATGGGTCCTGAAGCTTGGCACAGAAGTCTGTCTTTAAGCAGGACACAAATGAAGTCATCCATGAGGAGGGTGAAAGGGGAAAGGTGGGAATCGAATCATGCATACCTCCAGACCTGCACAATTTAATAAGACAAGAAGTCATTTGCCATATTCACTGCATACTCCACTTCCTATGCCCCATTTCTGGCATTTTTTTTCTTTTAGGCCTATCTATACTCAATCCACTTCTAAAGCTAAGCAAGACAGAAAATTGGGGTTCACTTTCCTACAGCTGTCACTAAGTATTAAATTTGAGTCTATGTTCATTATCCAAACCCTTCATCTAGAGTTGAATCAACGGAGGATTGGACTTCCCTAATACTTGGCTGCTTTTCCTTATCTTAGCATAGCTTTCTGGGCTTCACCTTGCCTTCCCTCCCAGTTCTGATGTATTTCAGATTCTCAATGTTTAACTAGATTTCAAGTCCTGACTCCTTTTTAACCCAGTTCTGTGACCAACCATGAGTTACACTGACAATCACTCTTGGCTTCTCTTCTCCAGTCACTCAGAGGACTATGGTGGGATGGCTCGAGACGAGGAGACCAAAGGGTACTTTCTGCCATTGCCACAAGGATTATTAAAGAATGACCTCTATAAATAAGCAACATGTAAATTCCTTCAAGACAGAGCTGATATAAGCATCAGGAGATTCCATGGATGGAGGAGTTTCTAAAGTGCTTCCCCAGGGTGTGGCATCGGCATTTTCTCACTTTGCTTTTCACTCCAAGCTCGTATGCTGTCTGTAAGAAGATGCTACTCCCTCTTTCAAGACTCGGGCCTCATCTACTCTGACACACAGGATATTTTAAAATTCCATGAAAGAAACAAAGGGAATCAGTTACAGAAAATCCAAATAACAGAAGCATAGTTAAGTTTCCATATTTTGGGATTCATGTCCCAAGACATGTGAATTTTGTTCTAAAATGGGTTGAGCCAAATTCACAGGTCTCTTTCCCATGTGGCAGGTATGATTTTAACAAACATACACTCAAGTATCAGAAATGCAATTTGGCTTTACAGCTAATATCTTGTTCTATTTACTCTAGAAATCCCCCTTCCCACAAAAAAATAGAATACACATTTTTTAATTTTGTATTTATGAGTCTCTCATTCAAATCCTTCCCATTCTTCCAAATTTAGTACCTGGGTGTAGAACGAAGCTGACATGTTCTCAGACATGGAGGTGGAACATGCAAATCTCCAGGTGATATACCAAATCCTGCTTGGTTCCTGGGTAATGGCCTCTGTCCTGATTACTTCTGCAGTGGTGTAACCACATGGCTGCTGAAGATGCATCTGAGTTGAGATTGCCCTGCTTGGTCTTTGGAGTGCATCCTGTTACCATTGCTGATGTCCATGAACTTTGCCTTAGCCTCCAGTCACAAGTATCTCACATCCTACCGTCTATCTGGCTACACTACTCCTTCTATTGATCACAAGGGCACGTAGCCCTTATGAATGGCCTTGGGGACGTATGCTCTCTTATTTGCTTTCTCCACACCACACTAAGCTGAGACTTCACTCAGGTCCACCCCCTTGGATAACTATTGCTAGATAAATGCTGCTGGCATTTCAGAGACATGGGATTTCCCCATGAAACTTTCCATATTCCCTGTTATGCCCAGGAAAGCAAGGTATCAGCCCCCAAAATTTTAAAATTACCAAACCTACCTGAATATTCTTTATTCATTCTTTTGGATTCAACCATAAGAGGGGAATCAAAAACCCTAAAGGTATTTATTTTTCTGTTTTCCAGGCTCCATCTCTCTCTGGCCAGCTGGGCTTTCCTCCTTCTATGGGCCAAGAAATTTCCTTTTATTGCATATTTTTCTCCCTATTTATTGTTTCTGCCATATAAATTGCTTGATCCTCCTCAAGCTGAATGTTTGCTTTGGGAGTTGTGAGAAAATCAGCCTCTTCTCAACTAAGCCAGGCAATTTCAGTGTTCAAAAGTGCTTGATTTTGGACTACAGAGAAAATTCCATTTTCAAATTCAGGCCCATGTTTCTCTGTTTGTAAGAGTGTCCTGCTTTCTCCATGAAGCAACGCATGCTATTGACCTAGTGGTTTGGAGAACTAGAAACTGAGGATGACTGCAGCAAAGCTATATTGATTTATTTTCTCAGAATTAGTACCTCGATTTTCCCTGGCAGCAAAATTAGTGTCTCTGTAATTCCTAACAGTTTTCCATTTATTTCTTTGTGACATATATTTTCTATATTTTCTTTCTCTTTTTTTTTTTTTAGACGGAGTCTCACTCCGTCACCCAGGCTGGACTGCAGGGGCTCGATGTTGGCTTACTGTAACCTCCGCCTCCCAGGTTCAAGAAATTCTCCTGCCTCAGCCTCCTGAGTAGCTGAGATTACAGATGTACCACCATGCCTGGCTGATTTTTTTTTTTTTTTTTTTTAGTAGAGATGGGGTTTCTCCATTTTGGACTGGCTGGTCTCAAACTCCTGATCTCAGGTGATCTGCCCACCTCAGCCTCCCAAAGTGCTAGGATTACAGACATGAGCCACCATGGCCGGCCTGTGGCATACATTTTCCACCACATAAGTATAATTGTTGGACATACTTGACCCTCAGGGCAAGGGCAAAAAAATCAGACTCCAGCCTCCTGAGACTCTCCCACTTAGCAAATTATTGGCAGCGTTATGGAGACTTAGGGAAGGACCTTCATCCCACCTAAGGCACATGGCCTTATCTATTATAAGATCTTTGCTTTGTAATACTTTAATTGGTCATTACCATAACAAACAATTAACATATAATAAATATATTTTAATAAAAATACACATAGATAAGTTGTGCTACAAACCGTAGATAAAAACAAAAATTTAGCTCATACTTGAATAGCAAATCTATGAGATGAAACTCTTAACTCTTCATGGAAAAAGAAAATGCACTAGTCAAGAAATAAGTACATTAAATTACTGGGAAAACACTGCAAGGATCAGGATTCCACTTTTCTGTTGTCAAAGAGCGATCTACCCCAAGAGTTAGGACTGGAGTGTGTTCTCTGAAGAACTCTGTTGACTCTAAAGAGAAACCTTAGACTACCATTTATTGCATGCCTGCCAAGTACCCTTGGTTTAATCTATATTATCTCATTTTGTGCTCACAACAACATTTCAAAGTGGGCATTATTAGTTTCATTTTCAGAGGTACAGAGATAAAGACCCCAGTCACCAGCAGAGGTATGATTGGACTTATTTCTAAAAGATGAAAAAATGCCCTCAATGTGTGATTGAAGCAAGTTCAGGAAATTGCTTCAAAATCTTCCTGTGGGGAATGGAATTAGAAACATGTCCCCCACCTCCAAAAACAGTGCAAATAAGAATTATACTTTCACCTCTAAGCTGATCTTTAAATTCAGCTTTTAGATCCTGTTGAGATTTAGTATTGGGTGACTCCTATTCAAGTCAACTGACACTTCAGTCAGTTGATTAGTGAATAGACAGGGTTATAATAAAATAAAATTTTAAAAAAGCAGTCTCTAGAGAAAGTGCCTCAGCAGGATTTGAATGGGCACTGGGGAGAGGAGCACTTCCCATTCAGTAGAATAGTTACTCAAGGTGACCCCTCTCCTCAGTCCTCAGGCAATCTTCGAAAGGAACTAAAATTGAAAGCATACAGAGAGGCAGAAAGAGCTGGCCCAAAAAGTGACACTCAGTGGTGGTCTTTTCTCCTTTCAGTTCCTTCCTTTAACATGCAGTTGTGTACCTCTGTGTTCTATCTCTTGGAAGCTCATTTTAAATACACTTTAGTAGTTTGAGTAGATTTTTAAATTCTATTTGATTTTTATATTTTTGAGTGATTTACAACGTGTCTAGGAAATGTTGCTCTGTGGTGTGTTGCTACTGAAGATCCAATAGGGAGCAAAGACAATATCTACTTTTTATGTTTTGCTTTGTTTATCTTATTTAATCCTATAATATTCTCTCAGAGGTAGGTAGAGGTCAGGTTTTACTATTTTTATCTACAGGCTGGAAGTGAAATAAAATCCAGGTAGGTGTTAAATGTCATACGAGAAGCAAGTAGAACTTACAGGAATATTAACTGAGCCAAAATACACTAAACCAGCATTTTTCAAATAATTATCCATGGGATCCAAGAGATGATTTTTTGGAAAAAGAATTTCTTAGTCAAATATATTTGCATAATCATCCATATTAAATGTGCTTCTTGAGATATACGGTGCTCACATTAAAGACTCTGTGAAGTCCTGAAATTAAAAGCAATCTCAAAAACATTTAACTCAGCATCATTTCATCTAGTACATTTTGTGTGCTTGTTTAGTAAGTATCTGTTTGTAGCAACAAAATATATTTTAGGAAATACTCCATGAAAGCATACCATCTCTCAATATCTCTATATACCCCTGTAAAGTAAACTTGTATGATAAGATTAACAAACTATTTGCCTCAGATAGGGACACATCTAAATTATCACCAAAGGAAGGTTGTGAGAGAGATGGAAGAAAGGGTGAGAGAGCTGCTTTCTTATTTGACTTTGCCATTTCTGTCAATGGTCATTTTCCTTTTTTCTTTTTTTTAAATTATACTTTAAGTTCTGGGATACATGTGCAGAACATGCAGGTTTGTCACATAGGTATACATGTGCCATGGTGGTTTGTTGCACCCATCAACCCTTCATCTAGGTTTTAAGCCCCCCATGCATTAGGTATTTGTCCTAATGCTCTACCTCCCATTGCTCGCCTCCCCAGGACAGGCCATGGTGTGTGACGTTCCCCTCCGTGTGTCCATGTGTTCTCATTGTTCAACTCCCACTTATGAGTGAGAACACGTGGTGTTTGGTTTTCTGTTCCTGTGTTAGTTTGCTGAGAATGATGATTTCCAGCTTCATCCATGTCCTTGCAAAGGACACGAACTCATTCTTTTTAATAGCTGCATAATATACCATGGTGTATATGTGCCACATTTTCTTTATCCAGTCTATCATTGACGGGCATTTGGGTTGGTTCTAAGTCTTTGCTATTGTGAATAGTGCTGCAATAAACATATGTGTGCATGTGTCTTTATAGTGGAATGATTTATAATTCTTTGGTATATACCCAGTAATGAGATTGCTGAATCAAATGGTATTTCTGATTCAAGATTCTTGAAGAATTGCCACACTGTCTTCCACAATGGTTGAACTAATTTACCCTCTCACCAATAGTGTAAAAGCATTCCTATTTCACCACATCCTCTCCAGCATCTGTTGTTTCCAGACTTTTTAATGAGCGCCATTCTAACTGGCGTGAGATGGTATCTCATTGTGATTTTGATTTGCATTTCTCTAATGACCATTGATTATGAGTTTTTCATATATTTTTTGGCCGCATAAATGTCTTCTTTCGAGAAGTGTCTGTTCATATCATTCGCCCACTTTTTGATGTTTTTTTCTTTTTTTTTTTTTTCTTATAAATTTGTTTAAGTTGCTTGTAGATTCTGGATATTAGACCTTTGTCAAACTGATAGATTGCAAAAATGTTCTCCCATTCTGTAGGTTGCCTGTTCACTCTGATGATAGGTTTCTTTGGCTGTGCAGAACCTCTTTAGTTTAATTAGATCATATTTGTCAATTTTGACTGTTGTTGCAATTGCTTTTGGTGTTTTAGTCATGAAGTCTTTGCCCATGTCTATGTCCTGAATGGTATTGCCTACGTTTTCTTTTAGGGTTTTTTTTTTTTTTTTTTTTTCCCCTGAGACAGAGTCTTGCTCTGTCATCCAGGCTGGAGTGCAGTGGCACAATCTCAGCTCACTGCAACCTCCGCTTCCTGGGTTCAAGCGATTCTCCTGCCTCAGCCTCCTGAGTAGCTGGGATTACAGGTGTGTGCCACCACGCCCAGCTAATTTTTGTATTTTTAGTAGAGACAGGGTTTCACCATGTTGATCAGGCTGGTCTAGAACTCTTCACCTCGTGATCTGCCTGCCTTGGCCTCCTTCTTCTAGGGTTTTTAGAGTTTTAGGTTTTACGTTTAAGTCTTTAATCCGTCTTGAGTTAATTTTTGTATAAGGTGTAAGGAAGTGGTCCAGTTTCAGTTTTCTGCATATGGCTAGCCAGTTTTCCCAGGACCATTTATTAAGTAGGGAATCTTTTCCCCATTGTTTGCTTTTGTCAGTCATTTTCAGCCCTGTGGTTTCTCCTCAGCTCAGTCTCTCTGCCTAGCTGCTTGGTCTACTCCACTGCTCAACCCCCACTCCCATTAATTGGATAATATTCCCTCAGCAAACAGAAAGAACACCTATTAAACTACTGAGCCCTGTGTCAGTTACAGCGAGACTAAAATTGTAGCACAGTTTTTGTCCTGGAGGAGCTCTCTACCTAATAAAGGGAAAACAAGGGGAAAAAAACACACACACACACACAATTCAAGCAGACAAGACAAGCCCTGAGGAGGAGCCTCCAACACCGGCAGGAGAGAGGTCTTGCTGCATGAGGTGGGGCATGGCTCCCTCCTGCTTCTTCAGAAGTGTTAAAGGATAAGTTTTGGCACTTTAAAATTTTAAAGAATTTATTTGAGCAAACAGCAATTGATGAATTAGGCACCTCCAAACAGGAAGTAGTTTGGGGCTGCCCCCATGGTGGTTGAAGGGGAAGTTTTTACAGGGCGAATGCAGAAGCAGAGCCAACACATCATTTGATTGGTGAAAGTTTGAGCAATTGTCTTATTTGGACTCTCCTGGTGGGCAGTAAAAGAGAGATAACTAATGTCCAATTGGCCACTGGTGGTGGACTGAGCTTAAGTTTCATTTTGCTCACATAGAAACCTCAGTCTAATGGCCTCCCATTTAATGTGTTTGTTTGTTTTGTATTGTTTCGTTTTGAGACAGAGTCTTGCTTTGTCACTCAGGCTGGAGTGCAATGACACGATCTTGGCTCACTGCAACCTACGCCTCCTGGGTTTAAGCGATTCTCATGCCTCAGCCTCTCAAGTAGCTGGGATTACAGGCACCCGCCATCATGTCTGGCCAATTTTTGTATTTTTCTAGAGATGGGTTTCACCATGTTGGTCAGCTTTCTGACCTCAGGTGATCCACCCACCTTGACCTCCCAAAGTACTGGGATTACAGGTGTGAGCCACCACGCCTAGCCCCATGTAATGTTTAAACAGTGGTACCATTATAGAAAGCAGTGCTTGCTGATATGGATGACAAATAGATTTAGCAAATCATAGTGAATAAGAGAGTTTAAAGACAGCAATTTCTACCAAGGCATGTAGATGAGAAAAGCAGGTTCATTTGGAACCCTGCATAATCAGTTCCTCCCATAGAGAGAGACTAGCTAAAAGAGAGTTAGATGTAACATGAGTGTTAAACATAACATGGTAAAGAGTTTGAACTTTATCCTGGAGAAAATACCATTGATAAATACATATAACTTTTAACCCCTTAAGTCATTTTAAGTCTCTAAAGATTCTCTCACCTTTTGAAACTGCATATTCTCAAATCTTAAATCCCCTCTCTTTTTCTGTGTACATATCCAAAATCTATCCATGCATCCAGATCAAACTATTTCAACTCTTTATAACATAATTTCCCTAACTATCTCAACCCAGATTTCTTCCTCCTGTGAATTCCTCTGCAATCACTGACTGTGTATTCATGTACTATCTTATAAGTTACTCTTTATAAATACATATATTTCCTGCTGAACTCTATAGCAAACACCTCAAAAGCAAGGAACCATATTGTATATCCTAGGAACACTGTGGTAGGAAGCCTCTAACTGGCCTCCAGTGATACCCCTCTCCTAGTATTCATGCCTTTGTGCAAACCCCTTTCCTTCAGTGTGGGCTGGACCTAGTGACTCACTTCTAACAAATAGAATGCCATAAAAGTGACAGGGTTTTGTTTCAAATAATAGGTTACAAACAACTCTGGCTTTTTCTTTCTCTTCTTCTCTTGTTCTGTTCCCTTGTTTCTCACTCACTTTGAAATAAGTCACCTGCTAGATTGTAAGCTGCCTTATAGAGAGACCCTTGTGGCAAGAAACTGATGTATCTCCAGCCAGCAGCATGTGAGCTATGGGCAAACTTGAAAGCAGATTCTAATTCAGGAGAACCTTGAGATGACTTCAGTCTCAAAAGATATTTGGTAGCAACCTTATAAGATACTCTGAACCAGAGATGCCCAGCTAAGCTGCACCTGGATTCCAGACAATCAGTAATGAAAATAAATATGTATTGTTTTAAACTACCAAGTTGTGGGATAATTTGTTACACAGGCATAGCTTTAAAAAATCTAAAGTAGGCCAGGCGCGGTGGCTCACGCCTGTAATCCCAGCACTTTGGGAGGCTAAGGCGGGTGGATCATGAGGTCAGGAGATTGAGACCATCCTGGCTAACATGGTGAAACCCCGTCTCTACTAAAAATACAAAAAATTAGCTGGGCGTGGTGGCAGGTGCCCTTATTCCCAGCTACTCGGGAGGCTAAGGCAGGAGAATGGCGTGAACCCAGGAGGCGGAGCTTGCAGTGAGCCGAGACCGAGCCACTGCACTCCAGGCTGGGTGACAGAGTGAGATTCCATCTCAAAAAAAAAAAAAAAAAAATCTAAAGTAACAAGCTACAAAATAAACATAAAATATTTCTGAGGACAGTTGACTAGCTAACTGGAAGAACTTACTGGAAATAATGGATCCAATGTTTATTGGATGAATGAATCCAAGACAGATATTCATAAAAATTCCCTCAGGCTTATTTTGTGTTAAAATAACCACAAACTTATCTTTATATTATACAAATATCCTTGCTTTTATTCCTTTGGAAATTTTAATTATAGGAATGGTTATCGTGATTAAACTTTTTTTGTTTTTATGCAAAACACGCAATTGAAAGGCACAGAAGATACACTGAACAGGGAATCCACTGGCTTACTCACATTTCACATCATTGATGCTCTTCTCTCACATAGGCATGGCTGTTTCCATGGAACTATGATGCTGAGAACCTCTGCCAGGAAGGCATTTGTGGACTCAGTGTGCCTGGGACTCACAGGTGACAGAGAGAAAGCAAGACATCCATGTAAGGAAGCAGGGTGCACCATCTTTTCCATGAGTGGTAATCATGGAATGTTCTCTTGATTAAAAGTTAGTCCAGAATGGGATCTGAGAATCAACAGTTTTAGGAAAACATCCAAGTTTGGAACTAAGATATAAGCGGAACTCAGACAAGATACGCAACATAGAAGACCAAACTTGGATGTTTTCCTTTCACACTCTTACTTTCTCTAGGAGACTGAGAGAACTGAACTATGAGTGCTTTCTCTGCCCCATTGTTACAGTTAACAATAATACCCAGAGGTGGTCTCATACCAAAGGGAATGTGCGCAGAAGTAGCAAATGATTCAGCAATTTCATTTTAAGTCTTATCCAAAAGTCTGTTCAATCTTTATACTTGGAAAAGATGAATTTCCCTATCAGGTAAAATGTTTTAAGAACAAACATGGTTTGTTCTTACAACGTGGTTTGTTCTTACTTCTCTGCTGTATTAGTTACATTCCAGTCAGAAGCTAGAAACTTCACAATAATTTGAACAGGGGAAGTTTAATATAAAGAAACAGCAATAAGGGATTGGAGTCACAGGGAATTATGTAAAAGTAGGTGGGAGGAAGAAAACTCTGAAGGATAAAGGCTGCTGGGGGAGAGCACTCAAGAAAGGAACAGCTTGGAGGAAGAGAATCCTCCCCAAAGCTGGAATTCAGATCCCATTGAGGAGGGTACAGTTGAAGCACACTAGATGGTGTGGGAAATTTCACTGTGTTGTTCTAAATCAGAAAGGGTCCCCAGCTGTCAGTTAGGCCAACTGAGAACTGTCTTTTGGGACACTGATGAACTTCACAGGAAGCTGCTAGAATAGGTTGCTGTTGACCTGCTGGAAAGCCAGCTGGGGCAGCAGCTGGACTCATGGGAAAGCCACCTGCAAGTGGTAGAAGTCGAAAGGGTATATTGTTACTTAATTGGAAAACCATGCAACTTGTTAGCTCCTTTCAGGAATACCATTGAACTTGTTGCTGGAAACAGCCCAAGGTGGGGATTGTGCTGAGGGAAGCTGGGGAGATGCAACTTGCTGCTAGATGTCAGAATACTGCTGAAAAAAAGTCATGCATGGCCGGGCGCCGTGGCTCAAGCCTGTAATCCCAGCACTTTGGGAGGCCAAGGCAGGCAGATCACGAGGTCAGGAGATCGGGACCATACCAGCTAACATGAAGAAACCCCGTCTCTACTAAAAATACAAAAAAAAAAAAAAAAAAAAATTAGCTGGGGGTGGTGGCGGGTACCTGTAGTCCCGGCTACTAGTGAGGCTGAGACAGGAGAATGGCGTTAACCCGGGAAGCGGAGCTTGCAGTGGGTCAAGATCGCGCCACCGCACTCCAGCCTGGCGACAGAGCAAGACTCCGCCTCAAAAGAAAAAAAAAAAAAAGCGTGCCTTCTGCAGGAGCTCAACTAGAGGAGCATATTTGCAACTAGAGGAGCATATTTGCAACTAGAGGAGCATATTTGCAACTAGAGGAGCATATTTGCAACTAGAGGAGCATATTTGCAACTAGAGGAGCACATTTGCAACTAGAGGAGCATATTTAAACCAGAAACAAAACAAAAACTATCCTCTAGTGTCCCTTCAATATCCTCTGTTGACAATGTTATCACAAAGCAGGAAAAAAACGGTGAATTTAGAGCTGAGAGACCATAAATGGATAACTGGCACATCTACCTACAAACTAAATTAAAGGTTTTCTTTTCTAAGAGACATTTTTCCAAAATGCATTCTACTATATATGTTTAATACGTGGGAAAATGTCATTTTCCTGAGAAGTAGGTAAAAAATATTATGTGAATTAGCATTTAAAGTACAACTTTTGTACTTTCTCATTTATTTGTCTAAGTGTCTCTGTTTTCAATCTAGACAGACAGCTGTACTAAAAGGAAAACAATACTTGCTATTAGTGTCCAACTGACAATGTTGCATAAGTCTATTCACTTAAAATGAACTGGAAGTGATCCTGGAAAATCTTTACATCTCTTTTTAATTTTAATTTTGAGACTAAGAGGTGTGGAAGGTTCATAGTATCCACAGATGACAGCTATATGGAGAGCTATTTGGTCAGCAACAACAGGTTTATCTATCCCAAATTCATGTTTCTCTTCACTTCTATTCTAAAAAAGAATTCCGTTTTTGAGTCATTTCTTGGAGTAATTAACTATTTCTCATATATCCTTTCTAAGAAATTATAGACGTAATTCTAAAAAGAGTAGTACACTAAGTAATTAAGTCAGTGCATTAGCAGAGGCAGGTAACAAGGAAATGATCTCCATTAGTGGCAAAAGAAGGGAATAATTTTTTAATGTAGAACAGGGATCAGCAAACTCTTCCTGTAAAGGGTTAAATAGCAAATATTTTAGGCTTTGTGGGCTGGATGGCCTCTATTGCAACTACTCAACTCAAGTCTGTAGCATGAAAGCAGCCATAAGAAGTATGCTCCATTAAAACTTTATTTAGAAAAACATGCAGCAGGCAGAGTTTGGCCCATGTGGGGGTTTTAGCCAACCCCTGAAGCAGAGAAACAGAAGGAAAATTGGATAAAGAGGACATTTCAGAGCGGAGAAATAAGCAGCAAAATAGCTCTTGACATCTAAAGATGTGAAAACTACAAAAATTGTAAGTCTTGGCTCATTAGCCAGCTCAGAAATTTTGCCCAAGGAAGACGTAGCACAGTAGACATGGACTATGGCCTAACACAAACATGGAAGCTGCCTACAAGTTAAGCCTCACTTTTCTCTTCCATACAACAGAGAAATAATATTTTAATCACTTAGTTTTTGTGAGAAGCAAATACTATAAAGCTACGTTACAGATGCTCACTAGCTGTTCTACATCCTCTGTGTCTCAATTTCCTCATCTTTTATTGAGCAGGTTGCATTAATTTAAGCTCTTAGATCCTTTTCAACTTTAATATATGATGACGGGGCATCATCGTTTTGGGGTTGTCCAACAAGCGATGTGTATCATAACCTAATCAAGCAGCGAGGGCCTTTGTTGTCCACCATCACAGACTCATCACAACTGTTTTTTTCTACTGCAAAAGAAACACATGAGGACACTTTCAAGTTCTTCTACCAAACTGTCTAAACAGTGGCTCTAAATAGAGGAGAGGGCTATTATCACTATAATTTTCGTGTATCTCCAATATTGGGAGACCTACCAGCATTTATTTAGTGGGCAGAAGGCAGGGATGCTAGGCTTTCCGTAATGTAGGGAACAGTCATGCGCAATGAATAAGCACTGTATTCTGTATTGATTTTTATTTTGCCACTGGACATTACATGAGTTTAATACTTGTTAATTTTCTGAGCTTAGAACTGAATCCATTTCACATATAAACACAAGACATTTTTGAACTCTTAGTATGTATTGATTTTTTTCAGAAATGTAAATACCATGTAAATTGATGGAAAATTTTGCTTTGTTTTATCAGTACTTTACAAAGACTAAAAGAAAAAATTTCCAAGAAAAGCACATCATTGATGACAATGCCTGTTATGACATTTTAGTCATAAATATAGTGTACTCGTATCAGTCTTAAGTCATATCCACAGTATTTCTCTATGTGAAAGCATCTGACTACCATGTTTTTTGTTTTGAAAGCATCTGACTACCACATTTTGTCTGATATTTGCTTTAAAATACAAATGACTTAATTCTTTATTTCTTTTTTAAGAATTAGAGAAATATATTAGTGTTTTAAAAATTACGTGTGCAAGTAGGTTATATCATTTATAAATTTATTTTCAGATTACTAAAGAGGAGGTCACCTAGCATCTGATAGGATTGAGAACTCCCCCACAATTACCCTAAGCAATCATTGTCCTAGATTTCTTTTATTAATGACCAATGAGTAAAGAACACAACGTAACTTTGTCTCAAGCTCCCTAGAGCAGATACTATAGACTCTTGTTAAATATATTGTATTTGCTGATGCCGCCACGTTACTGATAAGATGAAACTTCAAAGAAGTTACTTTCTAATACAAACACTAAAGTTTGATTTTCCATGCGATAGAAAACTAGTGGATCCTGCAGTTCCCTTTATTTGCAGAAAGATGATTAGTGCCTTCCTGGCCGTGAACAAAATAAGACTTCTCCCTGAAGTTGCTACACTTACTATCCTCTTAATAAAACATCTGAGACTCAGGGAAAACATTTCACCAGCCAGAAACAGCTGGCATTGTCCCACCAGATCTTCCTGGAGAAGCTTCAGTGTTCAGATGTCTATAGTAATTTCTATTGGCATTATTATCAATTACCTCCCGCTTAGTGCTGAGTCTGTAGACCTATAGCTTTTCTGGTTCAAATTTTTATAGCTGTTTTGAAAGAGCCCTAGCAGTGCTTTTTTTAAAAGAGAAACCTGAGCAAAATGTCTTCAATGACCCTTTTCCATTTCTATTTGAAATGAAGAGAAGGAAGCTCTTCAACCTACTAGGGACTGAGATCCAAAATTTCTCCTTGCCCTAAGTTAAATAAGCCAGACACAGAAAGACAAATAATGGATGATCTCACTTACATGTGAGATCTAAAATAATCAAACTCCTAAAAGCAAAGAGTAGCATAATGTTTTCCAGGGGATGAGAGGTGGGAGAAGTGGGGAGGTGATGGTCAAAGGGTACAAAGTTTCAGTGATGTAAGACAAGTAAGTTCTGGAGATCATTTATACACCAGAGAGCCTATATCTAACAGTACTGTATTGTATGTTTAAAATTTTCCAAGAGAATGGATCTCATGTAAATTGTTCTTCCTCCACCTGCGCCCTCCAAAAAATCATATTAAAGGGGGCAGGAGGAAACTTTGGGAGGTGATGTGTGTCTTTATGTCCTTGATGGTGGTGGTCTCATGGGTATATATTTATGAGCAAACTTCTCAAGTTGTATACATTAAATATGTACAGCTTGTTACATGTCGTTAATACTTCAATAAAGTGTTTTTAAATGTGTTCTTACCAAAGAAAACACCCGAAGATTATTTCATGTAGAATGAAGATAAACATAAACTTACTCTCTTCACTGAAACACAGATTAGAAAGTCCACCATGACAGGCATATGGAACTTTGAATGACCACTTTTTAATTTATGCTTCTTCATTTCCTCCGCAGGTGAATGCTGGCTTTTCTAAAGAGATTCTTAGATTTTGTGGTAGCTCCTTCATGCCTCATGAAATGATTTAGACTGGCTTTAGAAATGTCATATTATTCTGTGTTTGTGAGGCCATTTCAGAAATGGTAGTTCAGACTAAAATTGAATGGACTTTTTTACCATCTCAGATAATAGATTCAAATGACCAGATCAAGTTTCATATTGAAACTGGTCAGAGGGATTTTTGTTTCATACTTTATTGATACAGATGAAGTGACCAATTAAAGTGGACTGGTTTTTACTTTTTACACCTCTGACTGCTCTTAAGGCTGCAACAACTTGTGTCAACTATTTCAATGTTATTAATATCTAAAGCATTGAATGTACCCTAGCAACCACAATTTGAAACAATTCTTAGCTTCTGAAAACGTTTTCCAAATTTTTTTTATTAATATGTAATTTCCATGACTGGCCATATCTGTCTGGTATATCAAATAACTTGCTTGCCATGTTTGATGTGACTATCTCTTCTAGAGAACATAAAAATTTGTATATAGAATCAGGTTACCTCTGATTTCATTTAATCAAACTTCAAGTCTCCTCCTCCCACATTTTCAAGGGAGTAGATAGACTATAGCACTATCAAAAACCACACAAGGCACTGCTGAGATTCATTCAGGCCTTGAGCACATTTGATGACTGGGGCTTCATGATTGGTTTTGGCTCGGAGGAAGGTCAAAAGTGCTTGGAGGATTGGGGGATTAGGAAGACGATAACAGCAAGCTATCTCATTCATTTATGACTTCTGTCTCCCAAGAGGTACTTTGGGTGCCTGTCTGAACTGCACTGAGAAGGGGTGGAGGTGAAGGACAGAGGCATTAGTGTGGGACCTGGTGGCATGGCTGCTTATTCAAGCTATTACCTAGAGTGGGGAAGAGGGTCTTAGGAACCCCTATGTGTCTCCGGTGTGGTGAGAACTCCAGCTAATGAAGTGTAGCTCTATCTTCTTGCCAGCATCCAGAGACAACCAATCTCTGGAAATGTTGAACCCCACCAGTTGTAGCAGTGGAGTATCATTTTCAAGTGCCTGTGAGGGGACACAGCTCAGCAACAGAGTAGAAGAAAATGAGACAACAGTTTATGAATTTGCATGGGCTATCCCTAGGAACTACTAGAAATAATTAGATGAAATTTATGGGGTGGTAAAAACTTCTGTATTATTCATAAAGAAACACAAGCCAGTGGTTTATTATAAATAAGATGACCCTCTTTCTAGCCAAAGCTGGGGAAATTCCCATGCTTGAAATGCCAACCCAGAGATGTCATCTCACCCCAGTTAGAATGGCTATTATCAAAAAGACAAAAAAATAAATGCTAATGAGGATACGAAGAAAGGAGGAAAGCTTGTATGCTGCTAGTGGGAAAGTAAAGTAGTATAGACATTATAGAAAACAGTATGGAGGTTTATCAAAAAACTAAAACTAAAAATAGAACTACCACATGATCCAGCAATCCCACTACCAGTTATAGATCCTTAAAAAAGGGAAATAAGTATATAGAAGAGAGATCTGTACTCCCATGTTTATTGCAGCAATATCCACAATCGCCAGGATATGGAATCAAACTAAGTGTCTATCAACAGATAAATGGATAAAGCAAATATAGTATATATTTAGTATATATTTGCTTTATATATATAATATATATATAGTATATACACAATGAAATATTATCCAGCCATAAAAAATATGAAATCTTGTCACTTACAGAAACACGGATACAACTGGAGATCATTATGTTAAGCAAAATAAGCCAGGACCAGAAAGACAAACATGGCGTGTTCTCACTCAAATGTGAGAGCGAAAGAAGTGGGTCCCATTGAGGTAAAGAGTAGAATTGTAGTTACTAGAGTCTAGGGATGAAATGGGGAGGCAGGGATGAAGAGACGTGGTTAGTGGGTACAGAAATACAGTTAGATAGAAGGAATAAATTCTAGTATTAAATAACTCAGTATGGAAATTGTATTCAACAGTAATATATTGGTTATTGCAAAATAGCAAGAAGAGAATTGTGATGTTCCTAACACACACACAAAAAAATGTTTTAGGTGATTAATATCCCAGTTACCCTCACTTGATAATTACACATGTATACATGTGTCACAATATTATATGTACCCTCAAAATATGTACAATTATGATATATCAATTAAAAACATACACACAAAATATCATCTTAAAGTCTCATCATCATCCAAGACCACTCTTTTGAGCTCAGACTATGTATCCAACTGCATACCTGATATCATGAGTTATATATCTCATGAATACATACAACTCAATGTGACCAAATGTGTATATTTCCCCCAAACCCTGTTTCTTTTCCATATTTCAATGAGTGGTAGAGCCACCTAAACCAGTCATTCTCAATCTTGACTGCTACATACTAGAATCCTCTGGGAGTTTTAAAATCCCACTAAGTCCTAAGCCCCATCCAAACCTATCAAATTAGAACCACTAGAAGTGGGGCCCAGGCATGAGGTCTTTGTAAAATCTCCCAGGTGATTATGACATATTATTAAGTTGGAGAGACACTGCTATCAGTTAAGGCCAGAAACTTGGAAGTCAACCCAACACTTCTATTTCCTCATTCACTGCCCTCACCCAATACATCACTGAAAACTTTTGTTGCTACTTTCAGTATAGTTTATGAATCTCTCCACATTTTTTCACTAACCCTACCACCACCCTAACACAGGTGATCCTCACCCCTTGCATAGATTAATGCAACAGTCTCCTTATGGTCTCCTTTCAACCCCTTGTCCATCTCTAAGCAATTCTACTAACAAATGGATATTGCCCATGCTGTTTCTGCTACTTAGGACTATTTTTTTTACCCTTTACCTGGCTTGTTCCTGCTTATAATTCAAAATTCTATGGAGTAAATACCATTATTCATTCATGCATTCATTAATTCAACAAATGTTTAAAATACATCAACCACCACCAGTTTTTCCAATATTATCTAAACATTGGAAAGAGAACTATGAAAAGATAGGTAACTACCCTGCTTTTTGGAAGACAAACTAACAAAATACACATATTCAGTAAATATGTGAACTGAAGACTTTGGCTAACTGAGATATAGGCAGGCTAAATAACCGTCCTAAGTTCACAACAAATGAGATGCAAAGCCAGGATCTGAGCAATTAACACAGATGAATTGCAGAGCCACTGCTTTTCATCACTATGTTATGTGTTCAAGAATGAAAACCAAATATAAATCAAATTATATGAAATTTCCATTTTATAGATGAAAAATGTCAAATTTCGACAATGTCACATGCATCAACCTATACTTAGAATATAATTTCCCTACCTGTTAGTTCCTTTTTTCATTCCCAGCAACTCTTTTTGTTGGAAACTTTTGTGGTTGTTGATCATCCAAATTACAAAGTCTCATTGCTAGAAAGTTTGGTAGGTCAATGGGCATTACAGTTTGATGGTGACTTGTTGGTCCATCTGAATTTAGGGGGGTGAAATGTGACCCCCCTAACAGACATTTAAAGGGAAAGAGAGAGCCTCAAGCAGTTTCAAAGTAGTAAATAATTGTGTAGAGAGAACTTATTTATCACTGGTTATATTGTGATAAACTATATTTATCACATTTATATTTACATTGCTTCATGCTTAACAAATGTAAATCAAGTCATACCAGTTGAACTAAGACAAAGATGACTTCGTAACAGGCATTTTTTGGTCCAAGTTTGTGTTTTCTTAATATAGATATATATAAATTAAATATTAAATTGTATAT
>NW_012101366.1:3173817-3228483 GCF_000951045.1 Mandrillus leucophaeus
TATATATATGCTAAAGAGTACTGAGCCATGACAAGACATCGTGGACACATAACATATTTAGATACCAAGAAAAATGTGACAATACTATTATCTGAACTAGAAATACAGTAATGTGTTTGATGAGTCAGAGTAACCTACTGGAAAATCCTAAAACAACCTAGTTGAAAGAACCATGGTCTTCTAACAATCTAAAAGAGGCCCCTGAAGAGAGACAACTATGTGAGTATAGGTATATAAATATTTACATTTCTCATTAAATATATGTCTCTCTAGATCAGGATTTCTCATCCCTGTCACTATGAATATATTGGGGAAGATACATTAGCTGTGTACATTTTGTTCATGTGTGTTGGGGAGGTGGTTGTTCTGTACGTTGCAAGGATGTTGGAAGCATCTGTGACCTCTGCTAATAATATCCTTTAGTTATGGCAACTAAAAATGTTTCTAGACACTGCCAAGTATCCCACAGGGGCAAAATGGTCTTCATTTAAGAACCACCGCTCTTGATAGATATAGGAGGAGACAGGTTTAGGAGTATATTGTGATATTGAGATATTAATTTATATATAGGTATGGAAAGGAAGAAGATAGTGTTTCTGTGTGTCATTACGGACCCTGCAGTACAATGGTTAAGAATAGCTGCATTCACACTGATCGACTGTATTAGATTAGTAAATTTCAATGCTACCAAATACTAGCTGTGAGATATTTTAAGTGAAGGTAACAATAAGATTGCAAAGATTATTATGACCACTTAATGATATAATGCACTTAAAGTGCTTGGCATATTGCTTAGTACTGAGTAAGTACTCAGCAACTGTTGGGTCTTATTATTTTAAGAGATCCTGCTAACAGTTTTTTTTTTTTTCTTGGTGCCTGCCTCTGTCTCTCTCTGTATTACATACAGATGCATATACATATCATACAAGCAGTTATATATAGATGGACCTGTGTCTATGTATCTATAAACGCAGCACAGATAAAACATACCAATGGCAGGTATGACTGTGAGTGCTTGAGTGTGTATGTATTGGCATCAGAGGAGGGGCTGAAAGAGAGTGTGAGTCATTCCATAATGCAAAGCAGATGTTAGTCTTTGATAATTTTTTTGGCAGATTAAAAAAAGAGGAGTTAAGTAAACTTTATCTGGCAAGTTTGAAGAATACGGTAATCAAATGTCATAATTAATAGAGTGTTAGCACATAAAACCAAACATCATTTATCAATTTTAAAACATCTAAAAATACAACAAAATACATTAAACACTAAAACTTACTAAGATGATTATCTCATTTTATTTCAGCAATTATTTATAAATATCTTGCTATTTTCTTAGCTATATTCTAAGTATGGATTTTTGATGAAATTTTAGGAACTACCATTCTTCCTAATGGTTATAAATGTCTTCTCTTCAGAAGTGTAGAAGATGTAGGAGTTTATGCTGAGGACATACTCCATATATCATGATCTGAAGGTGTCTTGGAAAGTATTGATATTACTGACATTTACTTACTTCCATTATATGTGCCTCTTTTATATAAATTTAGAATACAGCGGACAATAGATGAGTATCCTTCCTTCCATAAATTAAACTTTTATGTCGAAGTTGAGAAGCTCTTTTGTAAATTTTAATCATTATTTTCTACTACTATAGAATCTCAGATGCTATCTAGCTCTTTTCTACCATATCCTTAATTCCTCCTCAGCATTTGGTAAAGGGGTATTTACTATTTGTCAACAAGATAACTTGTCATACTTATGGACAGCTGAGATGCTGGAAAATTATCTGTTATATTGAACCAAAATCTGCCTCAAATATGCACACAATGTATTTATCTGATTACTGCAAACATCAGAAAATAGGTTTAATCTTTCCATATAACAATCTTATAATTACTTATTAATGCAGTATCTTAGAATTATAAAGATAAGTTTAATTTTCCATGTAACAATCTTATAATTATAAGTAAATGAGAGCATAATTCTTACATTTCTCCTTCAGCCTACCTTCCCCAGGAACAAACAGCCCTGGCTTCTTCAATCAATACCACCTGAAATACTATCTGGTCATTTTACTTCCTTCCGAGCATGTGTGTGTGTGTGTGTGTGTGTGTGTGTGTCTGTCTGTGTGTGTGTTTCACTATTCCTCTTCAGATGTGATATATGGAAAATAATTCAGGTGCACTTATTTCATATCTTTTACACCAAATACTTAATAAATAAGTATCTTTATCCTTGTCAGCAGACATTCTGTTACTCAGAATGCTCTGTGTCATCATCCAGGTATAGACATTTCATGTCTTTGTCAGTTTCAACATATTTTTAGATCTGTTTCAATAAAGTGTATGTAGATAATGAATGAACATATATTCTCCACCATTTCAAAATTATGTCCTCCTCTCTCATGCTATTCAATCCTTCTCTTCTACTTTATTTTCTTCTTCATTTAAATATCTCTTCATCTCTCATGGCATTTTTGTTGGACTCAGTAACAATGGAGCCAACTTTGACTATCCTAATTTCACAGTAACAAACAAGCCATTTGCAATATCAAAAAAATTAATGCTTAAGATTTTTCTTCTGTTTCTTTACTTTTTATGATGATTTCAACAAAATAAGACAATAAGGATGACTTCTCAATTGCAACTAATGTCCTTTTGAGATTCAATAATTTATAACCTAAAAGGCAATAAAAAAAAGAAACAAGAAACAACTTAAAAAAGCAGTGCTAGTTAATCAATTTTCCCAGAAGGAAATGATATTGTCCTAACATTATACAGTATAGAAGAAATATTTAAACAGCCCCAGAGAAAAAAATAGCCTATATAAATGTAAATACATTCATAAAACAAGGGTAGATTTATTTAGTCTATTTTCAGATGCAAACATCAGAAAACAGGTTTAGTATTTCCATATAACAATTTTATAATTATCTATTAATGTATTAATTATCTTATAATTATAAAAATAAGTTTAATCTTTCCATATAATGATCTTCTCATTATAATTTATCTTATAATTATATATAATGAGAACTTAATTCTTATGTTCCCCCTTCAGCCTAGCTTTTTTCTCTATTCACAAACATATTACACATACACATACATATACACATACTCTCTGCTTAGCAGAGTATCTCACAATAGCAAAGTTGAAAATAAATAATGCTTTCCTTATAGCTATTCTGTGCACTAATGAAACATGGAGGATAGTTTTTTAAATGTAAGTAAGATAATATTCTAGAATTTAAAAAATTATCCACTTCTTTAGAGAGGTTTGGGTTAAAGGCATGCATTTGTTAAAATCTTTTGAATGACACACTTAAAATTTTAAGTATTTTGCTATACATAGATTCTACATTTTAAATTGCAAAGAAATATTGAACTCTGCTTAACAAGTTTGTTTCTCTAAGTTGTATGAATTAGCAATTTTGAAACTATCTTATATATATTCTGCACTTAAGCAAAAAAGTAAATAAATATTGAGTGTAATAAGAGTGGGTTTCTCACAGTTGGAGGTGAGAGTTCCATGTGTAGAAAGTACAATAGAATGTAGGCCTGTGGTATTGGACTAGCATTAGAGTCATCAATTTGCATTCAGAAAGAGAGACAGAAGGAGAAAAAGACTCAAAATATTGCCAAAAAGAAAAGTCAAATGTTGTTATACCAAGGACTTATTATGCCATATTCATTATTTGGTAATTAAATAAGTGTACATAAAGCAGGAAGTAATAATGTCAGAAATGTTAAACTTACAAATATGCAACAATTAGTTATTTATGATGGTATTTATATCAATGGCATTTTCTTTCCAACATTTTAGTCCAAAAATAAAAAAAAAAAAAAACAGCACTTTTTAAAAGATACTATAGTTAAGTATCATCGGGAATCTTTAGAGTTAGAAAAATTATGTTTATCTGAATACATAGGGATATGTCTATTTATCTGCCAAATAAATATAAAACACACAGTATTTATCAGTAGCAAGAACTCTACACCAGAACTGTGAAAAAGTGCTTCATGTTGAAACCTGAAATAAAAAGACATTTAGCTAATTTGGGGGTGAAAAATACACTTGCTAAATGTCCCTTAAACTTCCGACAAATTATGAAATATATTTCCATATTTTTTGGCTATGTCATATTGTATATAGTGGTTTCATTTTTCTTCCATCATGAGTTTTTCATTCTTGCTTCCATTTCTGGCTTTAGCTGAAACCTCACAATTATGCTGAGAACCCTTGCTTTCTTATTGTTTTTAAAATGAGACTTTCATGATGAAGCCACAAAACAACTGAGCAGTAATACACATTAAAGAAACATGCTGTTTTGCATTCATATTTAGTAGATTTGGCAAAAGAATCTATAATAATTTGACAAGCCAGAAGCAGCCTAGAAGACAAAATCTAAAAACTATTTGTAAATTCAAATGACTTATCCATCTTCCTACTCACTGATCTCTCAACTTTTTCTTTGTCTTTCTTTCTTTCTTCCTTCCTTGTCTCTTTCTTTTCCCTCTTTTTCTTATCTTTTCTTTTCTTCTTTTCTCCTTCCTTGTATCCTTCTCTTTCTCCTTCCTTGTATCCTTCTCTTTCTACTTCCTTCTGTCTCTCCTTCCTTTTTCTTTCTTTTTTAATTTCCTTCTTTCTTTTCTTCTCTTTTTTCTCCTTTCTTTTTCTCTTTCTCTCTCCCTCTCTCCTTTCCTCCCTCCCTCCCTCACCCCTTTCTTTCTTTCTCCCTCAGTTTGAAGAAGTGGAAACCAGGATGTTGGTATTTTATAGAAACATACGGTAGAACAAGAGAATAAGTACCATAGTCAATTCTACAGTCAGGTGTTTTGTCATCTGAAGTCATAACCAGACCTAAATAACCCTAAGCAGTTAGTCATCATTGCAAAGTCAAGAAAACTCCATGTAACTGTATATTCACAAATACCCCACTGGCTTAGAATTAGCAAGTAACACCCTAGGTATTCCCCAGGTGGGAAGGGATACCCCCTTGGAAGTGGGTGAATTCCCACTGGATCTCCCCATTTGTGTTGGGGATCTTGACTCACATTCCCTGCTTGGGGAGCCCCATGGGTTTCTTAATTGCTTCCTTCAGGGATGGGAATAGAATTGAGAAGGTCACCATGTTGGGGAAACCTAGAAGGCTCTTTATTCCTTAATAAGATATGGGGCAAATTAGAGATCAAGGAATCCCAAGCACACTTCCTTTTATGGCTTCTACCTTTTAACTTATAGAAATGAAAATATTTGATCTTTGCTGTGTTGAAGAGACCCAGGTAATATCACTATGAGATTTTACTGAATATCTGATAATTAATGGTTATTCCTTCCTGTCTTCTGTTCCTTAGGTACACCTTCACAAATTGGTACTTTATTAATTCTACCCATTTATAATAAGGAAACATTAATATAATAACAAGTTAGAATATATGTGTATGTGTGTGTGTGTGTGTGTGTATATATATATCGCCAAATTATTAAATGGCTAAAATTGCAAAAATAATAAAAAAAATTTACGTTCCCCAAATAAAGATCTTCTTGAAAAAAATTTTAGAGCTACTGGAAGGAGCTAAATGTAGACTATATGTCCTGATAAACTAGTTGGTTAATTCTCTAATATTAATGAGAACTATGTGTAGCCCACTATAGCTCAGTCTCTGCCTTGACTATGAAGAAGTATTTTGTGATTTCATCAGTAAGAACATTTAAAAATATAATTATTCTTTTATTTTATTACTTGACTGATTCCTTTATTCTAGATTACTGTGCTTGGGGATTTTTTTCCCCATACGTCTTTGCTTTAACTGTAAGCCATTTAATTTTTTCAGAAAGTAAGAAATAGATATACTTTAAGTAATCAGCATTGTGTTACTATCTAAAAAGAGAACACAAGACTGATAGACAATAAGATTATTATTTCACAGATGAGAAAACCAGGGATGTAAAAAGGAAAATATCTCACCCAAAGTTTCTTCTCACCCAAAGCCAACACAAACATCAGGAAACAGAGGGTGGCACTCACATAAAGTTTCAAAACCCAAACTAGAGTCATTCTTGTCACAAAGTCCTCAAGAGGACTCAGGTTGGTATATTTAGGGCTAAAACACAGATACGGTCTTTTCTTCTTTCCAAAAAAACAGGAACAAGTGTTTCTGTTTTTGTACTTATTAATATGCATATGTTCATTCTTACTCTTATAAATAAACATCTCCTTTTAAAAATAGCCAGCAATTTTTTAGCAAAAGATGTTTAAACACATGGTGGAGGAATCTTAGGGAAAATCCAGAGATTTAATCCAATTTATTCCAAGAAAGAGACAGGAAATTAAATTACTAAACAAATTCACTATTTATATATTTGAAGTGCTGTTGGTTTTATCCATGGTCTCCTCATTGGTGATATAGGCATGTTTTCTAAATGTTTATGCTAAAATTGTCTACCTGGTCTTATTACAGTATATTTGTTTTGAGAAGGGAAAATTCTTCTTTTCCAGATTTTAGAAAATCCCCATTGTATTTCATATGTCTCAGTATGTACAATTTTCTAAAGCATAATTATACAGAGTATATAATTGAAAGATGAATAATTCTCATAGCCCCTTAATTGACCCAGTTATTCATTATAGACAGAATTGGAGGAAAATAAAAGAGCAAGAAAGGGCATGACATCATTTGTGGATTATGTAATAGCTAGGCTTGATTTTATTGTTGGCTGTAGTTAAATAATGTTTGTTTGTTTTTTTAAATAAAACAGTGCCTAGTTCTCCAACATTAACTGTACAAAAAAACTTGACTTCTGTATTTATCAAGGTATAGGCTTATATAACATTGCTTGCTTCCTTGAATAAGTAATATTGGTGTCTTTGTCACTTTGGGCCTTTAGCAAGTGATGCTGTAACTGGCAGTGAATAATTTAAGTCATTGCTCTTGAGAAGGCTCTTTTGTTTGCAAGGAGCAAAACTCTACTCAAACTAACTAGAAAAACTAAAAGAGAGGTTTACTGAATAATATTAAAATATCCAGGAATCCTAAGACACAAAATGAAGCATAGTTTGGCTTTTTGTGACCTGGGACTAGAAGTACAAAAACCGAGGTCTTTCAAGAACTGCCTTTATAGTTTCTTCTTATTTTCAATTTTACTCTATTAATATGTTCAATATGTAGTTTTTTATCACCTTTCTTTATGACAACAAGCCCACTCTATATTACCACCTATCAGTTCTAACTCTAAATTCTGAATTATCTGTGTTTCTCAAAACCTTGAGTCCAAATTTCTGAAAAAGAAATGTGATTGTTCTTTTCTTTAATGTCTGCTCAGAGTCTGTGACAATTGACTGTCATAGACAACTAGTCAACCTGTGGATTCATTTAGCTGTGACTATAGTAGGGGAGAGTCATGTGATCAACTAGAGCAGTAAGTGGGCAGATAATAGTTAACACGTCTCATGAAACTGGTTAAATATAAACCTCAGACTGGTAATAGATAAGAATCTGTTTCCTCCTGTGTTAAAACCAATGTTTACTTAATATTTGCTTTTCCTAAACTTAAGTTGTATCTCTAGGAATAAATGTGTTTAATACAAAGGAAAACACATGAGCAACCATAAAGTTTTGGAATACAATCAATAACAATACATCTACTATCAATCAAACTGTTGATAAAAAGACAAGTTACACGTAGGTAAGAATCATAGTCTCTCACGATGTTGGGTGGCTTCATATAGATGATTTTCCAGTGTAACTTAGATGAAATCAAATATCTGACATAATTATTAAGTATTTTTCTTCCTTCCCTGGTCATTCGAGTCATGGTGCCTCTTCTAGAACAACTGAAGAGCTGAATCTCTCACCCTGATAGACAAAGTTCGAGGGATATACATTGATTTTTACCTTTTGTTTAAATGTGTCTCTTATTGCAGATTGAATTTGGCTTGGAATTTGGATGCTTGATACGACTTTTCATTGTTTCCTTATTTATATTTGATTTTCCTTTAGCTGCTGCTGGTTCTGGTGGTTTGTTTATTTTGTACATTCTATTTTCTAGAAATCTATCACTGGTGAGGGCTTAAAAACAACACACACCAGAGAAGAAGGAAAGGAGTAAAGAGTTCAAGCCCTGATAATAATGGGACTCATCCAAAAGTTTGCAAAAACAAAAGGAGATCTGTTGAAAAGTAAGTTATAGATGCTTGAAGTCTACATTTATTTCTTCTTATTACTCATTTTGGAATGAATGCTATATTCTTTGTAGATTCAAAATATCCTCACAATCCTAAGTATGTGGTAAGACCTAGAAAGGGCATGATTAACCCTTTGTCATTAAGACAGATCTTTTATTCACCAATTTTAATAATGGATTATGGCCAGGCACAGTGGCTTATGCTATAATCCCAGCACTTTGGGAGGCTGAGGCAGGCAGATCACCTGAGGTCAGGAGTTTGAAACCAGCCTGACCAAAATGGTGAAACTCTGTCTCTACTAAAAATACAAAACTTAGCTGGGCATCATGGAATCCGCCTGTAATCCCAGCTACGAGAGAGACGCAGGTAAGAGAATCACTTGAATCTGGGAGCCGGGGGTTTCAGTGAGCCAAGATCGTGCCATTGCACTCCAGCCTGGGCAACAAGAGTGAAACTCCATCTCATAAAATAAATAAATAAATAAAATAAAAATGTATTTATGCTTTCAGCAGTTTATATTTATGTATCACCATCATTCTCCAAATTTACTTATAATTGCCCATGGAAAATATTTGTTGTAACCAATCACGACACAGAGTATAGAACTAGCTAGGGTTTTAAAAAGCAAATTGCAGCACTCTTGACAATAGCAAAGACATGGAATCAATCTAAATGCCCATTAACAGTAGACTGAGTAAAGAAAATGTGGTACATATACACCATGGAATACTATGCAACCATGAAAAACAATGAGATCATGTCCTTCGCAGCAACATGGATGGAGCTAGAGGCCTTTATCCTAAGTGAACTAACACAGGAACAGAATATAAAATGCCACATGTTCTCACTTATAAGTGGAAGCCAAACATTGAATACATGCGAACACAAAGAAGAGAACAACAGACACCAGGGTGCCTACTTAAGGGTCGAGGGAGGGAGGAGAGTAAAGATAAAAAAAAAATCTACCTATCAAATACTATGCTTATTACCTGGGTGGTGAAAGAATTTGTACACCAAACCCCAGTGACACACAACTTACCTATACAACAAACCTGTACATGTACCCTGGAACCTAAAATAAAAGTTTCAAAATAAAGAGAACTAGTGTATCTATGGCCATGATACATAGATGTTTTATGTGTTTCTAGAACCACTGGTAAAATTAATTTTTAAAAAATTCGAACCTGAAACATTTTTATTTTAGCATCTTTAAAAATACAGATATAAATTTCTATTTCTTTCAATATGGAGTTGTTTATGAATATATTTTTAACTCAATTCTATTTAATGAATGTATTCTGTATCAAAAAATAAGTCTCTTATTATGAAATTGAAAATGTTACAACTGCATGGCATATTTGAATAAATATAATAGGTGTATCATCTAGAGCTTTGCTACTCAATTGTGTGGCCTGGACACGAGCAATATTGGCCCAGCTTGGCAGCTTATTACAATTTCAGAATTTCAAGTTCCTTTTCTAACTACCAAATAAGAAGCTTGATTTTAACATGATTCCCCTGTGATTCCTGTGCACATTGAAGCTTCTGAGACATGAATATGAAACAATAGCTTGAATAGCAAGGATATACACACCAAATGTTTTCTCAGCAGAAAAATAAAACCCTGCTTAAAATCTAGCTAATTACATTGGAGCAATTTAATTTCTGACCAAAAAAGAATAAGGTTCATGTTATTCAGAAATGTTTAAGAATTGTTTTGCAGGACACTGATCAAAATGTTTTCTATGTGATATCTCACAGGATTTAATCCACCCCGAAATACAATCTTACATATTTTCAAGAAAGTTGAGTTTTGTCTTAATTATATAAATTTAAATTCAGACATAAGTCATGAGTCTTGGTAAGTCCCACTGACTAGAAAACTTGTGAATTTCCTCTTTGGTAATATTTAATTTCACTAATTTATCTAACTGTTTTATTTTGTTTCAATCGTTTCATCTATAAATGCAGTATAGCAATATTGAAAAATAAAGCCGAATAAATAAAAATAAATAAATTAAATTAAATTAAATTTAAAGTAAGTTTGCTGCAAAACTAAATCAACCGAACTGGAAATCCAGCCTTTTTTTCCCACCCCTGTGGAAATGTTAAATACATTGTCCCCAAGTGAAATACTTAGTAACAGTAAAGTTCTTATGATACATGACACAATATAATTATATGATATTTAAACTAGATTATTTTTAGGATAATTCTTGAGCACCTATCTTGAATAAGGCATTGGTTATTTAACAATAATGGTTTTAAAACTCTTTGCGGGTACTTGCTTCCAAAAGGCAGGAATTCTTTCAGGAAGATAGGTATGTAGACCTGGAAAGGTAATTAAGCTTCAGAGACAACATAAGCGTGATAAATGCCAAATAAGTAAGAAATAATGAGTGTTTTTCCAGTTCAGTTGAGAAAATAATAATTAATTAGGGGAAAAGTGGCTATAAGAGCTGATTTCTTAAAGGATGTTAAATTTAACTTGGGCTTTAAAGGATGGAAAGTTATTGGCAAAACAATATAGGATTTCAGTCAAGGGTAGCTGCTCAGAAAGATGGAGAGATAAAGTTCCACAGGTTGAAACGGGAGAATCGTTTCAGGAACAGTGAGAGATCTGCTTGGGGCTGTTTTGCATGTGATGGACCTCAATTATTACACACCCTTTCTCACAAAGTCATTTTGAAATGATGAAAAAAAGAAGTTACAAAATTAAAACCACAGGGAAAAGGGTATCAGCAGTAGACCAAAAATGTTGAGGGATTTCCATAAATAGAAAGTAGACAGGATAAGATTGACAAAGAAACCAAAAGAGAGAAATTCACGGTCTACAGAAAAAATCTATTGTGGTGAGAACTTTTCCTGGTGGAGGTGCAGAAAAACTCCAAGCTCAGATTGAATGAGCACAGAGCTGAAAAACGAATTGAGGAGTTATGATCCAATTTATGACACTACTTTACAACTAATTACACTACTATATATTTATATATTAATTAATTATTTAATTAAAAATATTTTTATAAGGTAACTAGAATAGAAATATCTTTCATCATCCCCATTATACAACTGTAGCTGTTAGCTATAGTAGTTTACCTCTAGGATAAAGTTTATAATGCACTCTGAAAACAAAATGTGGGATCTTTTTTGAGTGGACTCATGTAAAGGATCAATGTCAGAGAGGGCAATTCTGAAAAACTTTGAGAAAGTCCACAATGGATGAGGAGGAAGTTATTTTTAAAAGGAAAGACGACTTTGTTTGACAGTAAGATATACTAAAGCTCTCTACACTCAATGGCATTTCTTTCTTCTTTTATCAAATGTGAGAACCCTTAGACTGCTTGTCTACTTTGTGCTTACCAATCCTGAGAGAAAGTGTGTAAGGTAATGGCTTTCCCTCACTGACACAGTACCCACAATAGCCCTTCCATCAGGTGCAAGGCCCACTGTAAAAACACACTTGTAGAACTGTAGAGGAAACTCATAGCCTCTGACTACTAGTCATCCTAGTAATGGAGAAAAATTAGGAAGAGATCACCAAGGATTACAAAATATTTGACAAAAACCAAAAGCATACAAGACAAAGATCAAGACGAATCAAGCAAACATCTAAACATCTAAATTTGGAGGAAACAGATAATACAAGAAACAAAGAGCCTCAAAACTTTTAAAAAGCAATGTCCACACTATGATTCAAAAGGGTATTACATCCACAAAACAAGAGCTGGCTGCCTCAGAAAAGGAGAAATTAGAATATCTATATACTAAAAACAAAATTACTAAAATGAAATATTTAATATAAAAGTTGACTAACAGAATGGACCTGAATAAAGACTGAACAAATAACCCAGAAGATAGAGTGTAATAAATTCTCCAAAGACTAAAGCAAAATAATAAAAGAGTAGATTATATGGGAAAGTCAGCCATGTGGCTCATGTATATATGCTCCTTTGACATTCAACTGGAGTTCCAGATGGAGACAACAGGAAAAATGTGATGAAGAAAATAAAGAAGAAATAATGGAAAAATATTTAACTGAATTGAGGTTTGTGTCAGTGGGTTTTTCTTCGGGGAACATAAACAGAATCAATCAGACAAATAGGGACCGCCCCCCCACAAAGAGTACTCAAGAAAGAACAAAGGGTGTTTTAATTCTAAGATGAAGACTTTATCAACCTACTCTGCTAAACTTACTGTTCTCAACTTGGGGTAGGATGAGGTGGGGTTAGGGCAGGTGGATATTTACCCCAGGCAATGTCCAGAGACATTTTTCATTATCACAGTTGATAGGAGGTGGGAGGGGAACTTCTGGCTTCTGGTGGGTCCAGGCCAGAAATGTTGCTAAACATCCTACAATGAACAGGACAACCATCTACAATCAAGAGTTGTCCTGCCCAAAATTTTAATAGTATAGAAGCTGAAAAACTGTGCTGATTGAATTCTCCCCCTATCCCTGAGACCTTAATTGCATTGTGAAAATACTTCCATCCTCCCTGGCACCTGCTTTAGAAGGCCTTCTTCTTTTCTCTGCTCCCAGAAGGTTCTTGTTATGTTTATAAAGCTGTTCTCTCAGAAAGTTGAGAGTATCCTGAAAGTCAACACCATCTTGTGCTTGATGTCTATGAGATTCAGCTTTCTCTAGGATGCATTGGAGAAAAATCAATCACTTTTACTTTCCTTTACCAGTACTTTCCTGTGCCTATCGAAGGATCATTTAATCCATGTGTTTGTTCTTCTGTCTCCTTGAGATTAAATGCAAATTCTTCCTAATTTGCAGATATCCTTATTGCTGTCTGTATTATGTCCTAGAGTAGTTGGGGATTTTATTCTTTTGTTTGTATTGTTTTTGTCATTTCAATGGCCTTTGCGGAAACAGGAGAGGTAAGCACATATACTCAGGTTGCTATTTTTACTGAAACTTTCTGATTATTTTTGAAAAGTTACATCCATAAGATGTTAACTATGAAGAATTGAAGAATCACCAGGAACTTGTGAACATATATGTTTTCAGGGTTTGATGGTTTGTTTGTTTGTTTAAAAAATGATGGAAAGTATTTCCTATGTGTTTTTAAAAATGTATTTTTGATATTGATATTTTTACAAGAAGGAAATTTTCCTCATAGAATCAGATCTTAAAGTGTAAACTTCTTTTAAAACTGGATATTAATAAACATTATCATAATACTTTATAGCCTTTCAGATACAAAGTGCTTTCACAATACATTATTACTCCATCTGACCCTGACAACTCCAGGAATAGGTATTGCTGTGACCTTTTAACTGTGAGAAAACTGAAGCCTTGAGAGGTTGGGTGACTTTTGAGTGAAGTCACAGAGTTCGATCTAAGTCAAGTCTTCTAATTATTTAATAAACCTGCTGGTCTACCATACTGCTTTCTTACATTGTATCGGTTCCTCCATTCCATGATGGGGAGGGAGCTATGCAATAATTCAAGTAGAGTATCTTGTATTACACCTTCTCTCTTGATATATCTCCAGAGATGCCAGCCACAGAGCCCTATTAACATGAGTATGCCACTAGCTCATTGTAAAAAAAAAAAAAAAAAAATCAGTAAATAAATGACAATGCTCACAGTGTAGAAAAACTTCTAAGGAACCTTCTAAGGCATAGAAAAAGCATAGTCAAATCTAACTTCTCGAATATCAGATCAAAGAAAAAATAATTTTTGAAGAATTTTCCAAATGTGGCTTAAATCATGCCATGCTGTGTGTACTTCCCAGTGTACAAAACCTCACTGTTGTGTCTTTTGATTCATTATTTCCTTGTTTCTACCTTCATTCACTATTTGGGAAGTTAGAAAAATGACTTTTACTCTCAGTTCTTCTACTTTTTCCTTTTCTTCTACTTATGAAAGCCATAGCTTTACTCATTGAAGTACTGATTTCTAGTAGAATAAAACTATATGTTAATCATAATCTCCTTTTCCCTTGGAAATTCAGGCAAGTACTGTGATTTATCTTGAAGAATGTGGACTAATAAAAAAGTCTTTTCTTCTTCTTTTTTCCTTACTAGAACTAGCCCCTGCACTTAGCCCAAAGGGAAACACCCCTTTTTATTGTTGGCTACACTCAGTGTTGCATGGTCAAAGGAGCATTTACATAAGCTAACAAAAGTTAGCACAGCAGGAACAAGAGAAATATGTGTATGACCCTCCCATGAGAAAAGAAACATTTCTGTCTTCACTGTTTTTTTTTACAACTGGTATCAGAAATAAAAAATAGCTTAAATGTTTGCTCAGTATTTAATATGTCAAGCATTGTTCTAAAAAATAACCACTTTGCATTATTGCCTAGTCCTCACAAAACTCCTTTGAGAATGGTACTATTTTCTCTCTAATCTTACAGACAAAAGAGAAAGGAAGGGAGACATAGTAGTTTGCCTAGCACGTTGTGAGGCCTGGATTCAAATTCAGTCCAATTATAGCACTTGCTCCTAAATTGTTTGATAATTTCACTTTTTTCAGGAATATAGAAAGTTTTCAATATATTATCAAGATCATTTTTCCATTTCTGACATATTCTTTTCATGGTGAGTTAATATGCTACTGACTTTTTCATATGTGCATCAGAATTATAGATAGAAACATTAATGTAAATTAAATAAAATTGTTATTATATTTACTACTTTTTTAACTTCCAGGTTTTGTTGGTGTAGCCAAAGTGCTTGCATTTCCTAATTGGCTCCTGACAGCAGACTCTAACTTAGATACATAATGGTTTTTTGTCATTTCATTCAATTCTTTCATTTTCATTTGGTTTGTTCCTGGTAAACTCCCTTTCATATGCCCTCAGGGACTGTCCTAAATCACTGCATTGTCCTCTAGATCATTACTCTCACTCTCATCTTCAGCAAATATCTATGTCTTCATTTCATAGTCATCTAGTATGAATGTCTTCAGGTCTTCCATTTTGTTAATATGGTGCATTGAATTGATTGATTTGGGTATGTTGAACCATCCTTGTATTCTAGGGATAAATTCCACTTAATCATGGTGAATGATCCTTTTAAGGGACTCTTGAATTCAATTTGCTAGCACGGGTAACCCTTGAAGAACATGGGTTTGAACTATGTGAGTCCACTTATACGTGTATTCTCTTCCACCTCTGCCACTCCTGAGACAGAAAGACCAACCCCTCCTCACCTTCCTCTTCCTCAGCCTACACAACATGAAGACATTGATGATGAAGTCCTTTATGATGATCCACTTCCACTTAATGAATAGTAAATATATTTAAAAACAACTGTTTTTAAAAAGGTTTTGTATGGTAGATCTACCATCAGTTCTGTTTTCCTCTGAATGAAACATACTTTCTTGTTTCTTAGTTTGTCTTATGATTTTTTTAAACTGGACATTTAAATATACTTCCTTATAATTTTCTTAAAAATGCTTTCTTTAGCTTACTTTATTGTAAAAGTATAGTATGTAACACATATACTATACAACATATGTGTTAATCAACTGTTTATGTTATTGTTTAAGTTTCTGGTCAAAAGTAGGATATTAGTAGTTAAGTTTGGCAGAGTCAAAAGTTACATGTGAATTTTTGTCTGTGTTGGGGGGTATGTTTTGGGTCAGCACTCCTAATCTCCATACTGTTCAAGAGTCAATTGTACATTGATATTGTCATGCAACCATCACCACCATTCATCTCCAAAATTATTTTCATCTTGTAAAACTGAAACTCTGTACCCGTTAAACAGTAACTCCCCATTCTCCCTTCCTGCAGCCCCTGGCAGCCACCTTTTTACTTTCTATTCTATGATTTTGACTATGATAAGTACCTTATACAAGTGGAGCTTCTTAGATGTTTGTGTTTATGTCCTTCATCAAATTCAGGAAATTTTCAAATATTCTGTGACTTTTTATCTCTCTCTTTTCCTTCTGGAATATCCAAGATGTGTATGCTGGTCCAGTTGATAGTATACCACAGGTTCCTTAGTACTTTGTTTACTTTTTAAATTTCTGTTCTTCAGATTCAATCATTTCAATGGTCCTATCTTCATATTTACCAATTACTTCTTTTGACTTCTCAAATCTTCCTTGGAATCTCTCTAGAAAACTTTTCATCTGAGTTGCAGTGGTCCTACATTTTCCACTGGAGATGTTTCAGGCAGTGGATGCCTGGAACTGAAGATAGTGCCAAACCCCATTGTCGTCAATCAGAACACATTTCTGTTCACATCTTTCATCCACAAACTTCATGCATTTTTCATCATAATTAAATGCTTGTAATGCATTGTGACCACAACTTTTGCAATTTGAGGTGCAACAGCAAACCCAGTACAATTTTTTTTCCTTCCTCACAATTGGAAGATCCATTCTCATAACAGATCTTAGCAACCTCAGCATACAATTTTTTTTCTTTCTTAATTAAGCCAAGAACTTTCTTTCACCTTTTCACTTAAAGAAAGCACTTTACAGTTTCTCTCGGGTATATGTGAATTGCCAGTTTCACTACTCTTGCACTTTGGGTCCATTATTAAGATAAGGGTTACTTGAACACAAGCATTGTGATACAACAATGGTCAATCTGATACGCTAGAAAAAGGGATGATTTATATCCTGGGCAGAATGGAGTTCACCAACATACTCAGAACAGAATGCAATTTAAAACTTGTAAGTTTTTTATTTTTGGAATTTTTCATTTAATATTTTTGGACCAAGGTTGATCGAAGTAATTGAAACTGTGGAAAAGAAAGCTGCAGATAACTAGGGGACTATTGTATTGTACTTTTTAGCTTCAGACTTTCTCTTTAGTTTCTTTTTAGATTTTCTTTCTCTTTATATTTCTACTTTGTTCATACATCAACTTTCTTGGCTTTTCCAGGTTTTTCTTTAGTTATTTGAGCATCTTTAAGACAACTGTTTTTAAAAAGGTTTTGTATGGTAGATCTACCATCAGTTCTGTTTTCCTCTGAATGAAACATACTTTCTTGTTTCTTAGTTTGTCTTATGATTTTTTTAAACTGGACATTTAAATCTAGTAGTGTGGTAATTCTGGAAATCAGATTATTTCCCTTCCTCAGAGTTCCTTAGGGATTTTTGTTTTGTTTTGATTTGATTTGATTGTTGTAGGCTATTAATGTGCTGAGGATAAGCCTCATGTGTAAACAAGGTCTTTTCTGAGCCTCCACCTGTCCCTGGCATTATGGTGACTCTCTAATTTTCCACATATATGCAATTGCTTTTGAATATCCTAGTTTTTATTTTTTTAATTTCTGGCTCTCAAAAGGGAAAAAAGAGAAAAATGAATGGGGAACGGGATACTGACCCTTTAAATCTCCTGGAGGTCACTTCATCTGAAGGGAAAAGGGCTTCCAACAATGCAGGGAAGTGCATCAGTAACAGATGCCCATCTCCGGTGTTTGTACTTCCATAATCAGAGGCAGCTGTCAGTGATTAGAACACAGATCTCCAGTACTGGAGGATAGGATCTTTATTGCCCACCTTGGTTCCTGCAAGTTCTGTGTAAGCTGTTCTAAGAACACATGCACAGTTGCCTGCCACAAATCTGGGGGTATGGGGTGGGTGGCTGCTGTCAAGCTAAAAGCTGACATTGACTGAAGTTAACCATAATATACCATCCATGTCTTCCCCTGGAAGTTGCAAACCTTCAGTAGACTCCAGATTTCCAAAATAGTTACATCGAACAGATTCTGCCACTGTAGATGCCTGGCTGGGGAGATGGATGCCCGGTGCTTTCTATTCTGCCGTCTTTCCCGAATCCTCTCATGCCCAAATAAGCCTTTGTAAGGGTCTTTAATAGCTTCTTATACCTGTAATAAATACAAAGACTCTAGAATGAGAATAAGATTTTCATAAAATACTTTTTTAAAGTGGAGATAAAATATTATGTAAGACCATTGTCGTACTGTTTACTCCATACATTTATACAACTTTAAGTCCTTTTTTTTAGTGGTACCAAAATATGCCCTAATATATACGTTGATGAATTGATATTGAAGATTGCTAACAATTTTCATTTTCTATATTCTTTCCTGTAGATTCTGCTATTTGATGACTCTCCATCTCAAACATAATAGAAGTATGCTTCCCCTATGGGTTTCATAAACTTCCATTGGCAGAAATGATTTTCCTTGTCTGGCAATATTGTCTGTGCTAACCAAAGTATTTGCTCTCCCAACTTAGAATTTGAAGTTGGGAGAAGTGGCAAGACGTGAAAAGCAAGAAGCAAATATTACCGGAGACACCTATGAAAAAGAAATCTTTCTGAAGAACATTTTTAAAACACCATAATCTGTTTGGTAAGAACGAAATGAATGCACAAAAGTGATAAAAATGGACCACCTGGATGTAGTTTCTGAAATGGCAGGGTATGTGTTCTGGTGTAAAGTACAAAATATATGTCCTAACCTGAGTAATTTTGTCCCTCTGTTTATGATTTTGAACAATGGTGTAGAAGACACAGGGGATTCTTCTTTCCCCTGGAAAATCCCTATTTCTTCCCTCTTAGAATTGAAAGGGGCTACCTTTGTGTTATGAGGCTACTGGGGAATTTCAGCTAACTCCTGTGGGGAAAGAGATGGAAGCAAGCATTCCTCACAATCCCACTAATCAACCACGGGTTTCTTATGAGCATCTATAGGATTCCCACAGGTCCCACTGAGGGATAAGTGGTCAAAATAGAATCTCCACATTTAGTCATACTTACTATACTGCCTGTTGCTAACTGTAACAACTGTTCACTCCCCTGAAGCCTGGAGCCAACTGGCATGGACTAGAAGTTAAGAAACAGCAGGAAGTCTTCATGGTCACTATGGCTTCCTGGTGACCATCTAACACAAAATTAAATGGAACAGAATTATCTTTTAAGCTGAAAATAAATTTTAGCAGTGTTCTTATTGGTTAGCAAAAACTGCGTTTGCATTGATGACACAAACATTGTTATGTTATTCTAGTCTAAAGAGAAACCATCTCAGCAAAGATCATTAGAAAATCATTTTAGAAACCACTAGGTCATAAGCATAATTTTAAAAAATAAATTCAAGAGTCTATCATAATATTGCTCAACCTAACCAAATGAGAATTTTAACAATAGAAAAGGTATTTTCAAAATTATAATCAAGCCTATGATGAATGAGCTAGAAGTACGTGCAGGACATCTTCAATTTGCCCCTCAGATCCTGTACTCATTCTTCATTCAGTTCTGTCCTGGGCAGCTGGCCAAAGGAAGGGGAGAAAGAAGAAAAGGGAGATGGACTATTTCTTCTCCTCTCCCTCCTTATGTGACAATTAATTTTATATGTCAACTTTGCTGGGCCGCACTGCCCAGATATGTGGTCAAAAATTATTCTGGATGTTCCTATGACAATGTTTTCAGATGAGATTTAACATTTACATTGCTGAACTTTCAGTAAAACAGATTGTTCTCCATAATATGAGTGAGTTTCATGCAATCAATTTAAAGCCTGAGTAGAATAAAAGACTAACTTGCCCCAGAGCAGGAGGGAGTACTGGCAACAAATTGCCTTCACATTTCAGATATGAACTACAGCATCAGCTCTTCCTAGGTCTCCAGCCTGCGGGCCACTCTGCAGATTTTGAAATTGCCAGCCTCCACCATCACATGAGCAAATTTCTTAAAAAATTCACACATACACACACACACACACATGCACATGCACACACATATTCGATTAGGTCTGTTTCTCTGGAGAACCCTCATACATCCTGCTTCAGCTCTGAAAGCAGGAAATAGAAGCATACCCCACTCTCATACTATAGCTCAGGTAGAATAGCCCCTTCTCCTCTGGTCCAGCTTTCACTAGGTCAGTCTAGTGTCTCTCATTCTTTGATCGTAAGGATAGTACTATTTCCCCCTGTAGCTAGTTTCTTGTGTCTTACCATCCTTTAATTCCTAGCACTGCCCATGCTTCTGAAAGCAGTCCTTTCATTCTCACCACAGAGGTTGAACCTGGGTTCTCTACTCAAGCTGCATATTAGAATCAGCTGGGAAGCTTTTAAGGCCTCCCAACAGCCAGGTCACAAACCAGACCAACTAATGCAGAACCTCTGAGGGTAGAACACAGGGATGTATATTTTTCAAAGCTCCCCAAGCATTTCCAATGTACAGCCAAGACTGAGAACCACTGCATCAATGTCTCTTCATTTGAACAATTTCGGATGAATGTTGTTTCCAGCCAGAACCTGAACAAATATACTATCATCGAAAATATATATATTTGCTTAAAATCCTATAAGCACTTGTCACCAGTACTTTTCATATGAGTATTTTCTATACTGCTACATATTGTTATTTTGTTATCTCACTTTTAAGACTGTGACTTATTTTTTTTCTCTCTCTCCCATTCTCTCCAAATGTTCCAGCTCATGGCCCAACTCAAAACCTTGTCTCTCAGCCACTGTTCTTAGCTTCTTTTATATATATATACACATATATATACATGCACACATATATAGTTTATATATACACATGTATATATAAACACATATACATATACAGATATACACACATATGTACATATACACATATACATATGTACACATGTATGTATATATACACAAACACACAGGTAACATACACAAGCACACATACATATATATATTTATACACACACACACACACACACATATCCACCCCTCTTTCTAAAACACGGCTGACCATGTTGCCCCATATGATGCAAATTTCACATTTTTGTTAATGATGCTCTACAACCCATATAAGTTGTAACTTCCCGACTAGGCACTAAAACCTCGGCATTCATCACAGTCTGACATTCCTTATTCTCAACAATTCTCACCCTCAACCCCTTTCTAATGTCATACACTCTACCAACTGTTATCTGTTCTTTTGACTCCCCTTTCCCTTCACACTTCCTCTTTATGGTCATTTCTCCTGCCTGAACCCCCTCTTCTGTGCTTCAGCAGCCTGTCCTTTCAGTCTTTCAAGACTTACATGTTCCCTCCTCAATTAAGACTTCTCTAGTCCCTCTATACTGCTAAATAACGGTAAACCATTATTAACTCTCTTGAGGACTAAGAGCAGTTTCTTGAAGGAAGAGATTTATAAACTGGGACTAAAAAAAAGGGAGGGAAGGGATGGCAAGATGGAGAAGAAAGGTTCAAACAGCTAACATAAAAGCCCAAAGGTGAGAAGCATCCATAGCACAAGTGTGATGCACTGCAAATATGTCTGTAAGGGTAAATGAAGGAGATTGATGAACAAGGGGCCTTATAAACCTCGTGAGGAGTTTTGTCTTAAACCTGATAGCAATGGAGTGCGCAATTTTACAAACATCATTCAGAGTTGTAGAAAATATTTTGGAGGAGAGAAATATCACAAACAGAGAGAACAGTTGTAGGCGCTCAGAGAAATGCAAACGTTCCCAGCCTGAACTGGGTTGGTGGCAGTGAGAATGAAAAGGTACCATTTTCTGCATTTTCCTTAAGGTTAAAAATTCTGCTGTTGCCGCATGGAACAGTTAAGATTCAGAGTAAGAATTCAACACCTCTAGGGTTCTTTTGATTGATTTAAATATTATATAAAATGCACATTTATTTAAAAATAGTCAAATATCTTTAACAACATATCAAATCAATTACCATCAGCCACAACATCAAAAGTCAACCGTTTCATTGCTTTTTCCGAAAGTCACCTCCTGCCACAGTGTTTTCTCATTCCACCCCCTTATTTATTTTTGGCATTTAACAGGTTTGTTAGTCATTTGAATATCTTCGTTTTTACAGGTATATATGTGAATCTTGAAAAACCTTTTGTGAGTCAAGATACGTCAGTATATAGAACTGACTTTTTATGATTACATCAAAGAATAAATATGGTTCAAATGTGGGTAACAAGCAACCAGGGTGGAATCTCCACTGCTGCACAATAGGTAAATACAATTTGACCTACAACATAACTCAGAGTTAGAACTTTATTAAATGATTTTGCTTTATTTAATGTATGAGAAAGTTATTTACTATGAAAAATTTAAATACTAAACATTTCGATTTCAAAATTATTCTAGTGATGATGTTACACTGATAACTGACACACACGGAAGAACATAAACTACATAATGATGCCATGTGGTCATATATGTAAAGCAAATGTAACCAGAGACCTTCACCCTCAGAGATATACATGAGTGTCACTCAAACCATCAGTTTGAGTTTGATGCTCCAGATCCTCTCTATGAGGTCTGTAAATGTCTGAGAGTTTGCTTGTGGGGTCCCCCATTGCTTCCTTTCTTAGATCTGTGCCATCTGTTAGCCTGGCATGCATCTAGACATGAAACTATAACTTTGCTGGTATCCACAAAAACTTACAACAAACATTCTGTCAGTCTAGTAACTTCAGTGATCATAGGAAATTAAGATCATCCATGGAACAGCTGTGTTAGTCCATTTGCATTGCTATAAAGGTATACCTGAGGTAGGGTGTTATAAAGAAAATACGTGTATTTGGCTCACAGTTCCGCAGGGTGTACACGAAGTGTAGTACCAGGATCTGATTCTGGTGAGAGGCCCAGGAAACTTCCAGTCATGGCAGAAGGCAAAGGGCAGCCAGTGTGCCGTGTGGGAGGAGAGGGAGCAAGAGAGAAAGGGAGGAGGTGCCAGGCTCTTTTAAATAACCGAATCTCATGGGAACTCAGTGAGAACTCACTCATTATTGTGAGGAGGGCACCAAGCTATTTATGAGAGATCCACCCCTATGATCCACACACCCCAAGCCCCACCTCCGACATTGGAGATTACATTTAACATGAGACTTGGAGAGGAAAAAACATCCAAACCATATCAATAGCTTTCCTCTGAGTCCTGTGGTCTCTTCTTTGTACCCATTCTCAGCCCTCTCATCTCTTAACTCTGTCCTCCTCTGCTCCCATGTGTACGAACAATCTCATCTGAATGGCACACACACACACACACACACACACACACACACACACACAACAATTACTGAACCCCTGGTGAGGCCAACACTATACCTGCAAGCATTTACTTCACCTAAGAGGTTTATCAAAAGCTTTCTAAATAAATTCTGTTCTCCATCTACTATGCAAATAAAACTGCTGTATCTTATCATGTGTGTAATAAATGTGAATGCAGAAAGCAACCTTGCTTACTAAGCTATGATATTTTGCCCAGATCATAATCTCTCTGGTATTTGCCATTATCCATCACCATCCGTTATTACCTATCACTCATCTTCACAGAGCAAATGCATCATCTTTCTTCAGGAAATGGATTACATTGAGGCGAAGAATATGCTCTTTGTCTTCCAAGGAAGAAAAAATGAAGGAACAGTTGAGGGCTTAGGAACAAACAATAACTACATGCTAGATGACCTCCTAGGCATTTTACAAATACTACCACATTTAATATGCTTTTTAATTTAGTTTTCACAACAAATAAATAAAGTTTTATCATCTCTCTTTTACACAGGTGAATCCTAAGGCTGAAAGAGACTGAGTAACAGCTATTAAGTAAGGTAGTAGAGTCCACTTTTATTCTGCTAATATTCTGAGCTAAAGACTAGCATAGGCTGGGCGTGGTGGCTCATGCCTGTAATCCCAGCACTTTGGGAGGCTGAGGCTGGCATATCAGGAGTTCGAGATTAGCCTGGCCAACATGGTGAAACCCCATCTCTACTAAAAATAAAAAAATAGCCAGATGTGGTGGCACACACCTGTAGTTCCAGCTGCTCAGGAGGCTGAGGTAGGAGAATCGTTTGAACCCAGGAGGTGGAGGTTAACAGTGAGCCAAGATCGCACCACTGCACTCCAGCCTGGGCGACAAGTGAGACTACGTTTCAAAAAAAAAAAGACTGGCATAAATGCCTAAGTTTTTTGTTTTTTTTAAAATCCCTTTTGTTACAGCTATGACATCACTCTTCAATATAAATTCATGTCCTTTCATGTGCAAGTTAATCAAAAGTTAAGCAAGAAGTGTGTCTTAGTAAGCATTTAGGTTCACTATAGACCTAAGAATGAAAATTTCAAAGTCCAAGGCTTAGGATATCACCTATTTCTATAGGAGATAGTAACTGGGGATACAGTCAAAGGTCTACCTTAGTCAAATCATTCCTTCATTTCTTTATCTAACACCATTGCTTTATTTCAAAGTCAAGACGAAATTCGAAACTGAACATGGATTCTGTGCTCTAACCAAGTTCTGTGACCTTAACATATGTAGCCAGACTTTTACCACTCACAGTCACCTCCCAGACAGAGGAAATGACTCATCATTTTTCAAAAATGGAAGTCTTAAAGTTAACATAAAATATCCCATGACAAAAATATCTTTTTATATGTAATATAGGAAGTATGAACTGGTGTATTTTTATAAATGTAATTCATTTTCAGATCTTTAATTCTCAAGTATCTCTGTCAAAATTTCAATAAAAGTAAACCCATAATGGAAAAATAGACTATTAACAGAAAGGAACATCTATTCTTGGGTTTAATTACACATATAAGCTTTATATAAAAATTTTAAACTTTACTTATTTAAAGATGTGCATCTATTACAACACCATACCTCCAAATTCCACAAAATTTTTAAAATTGTTGAAAAGAAATAATGATGTACTTTCTTTGATTACAGATAAGGTATGATTAATAAAAATATGACTATACTAATTTCGTACTTAAAAATTTAGACAATTTAAGACTCAATTTGAAGGGGTCAATTGAAATTATTAAAAGTCAGACTGACCTCACCATGAACATTCAGCAGGAAAAAGCCATTTTCGAGGAGCTAATGTCCAATTCTCTCTCTCTCTCTCTCTCTCTCTCTCTCTTTCTCTCTCTCTCTCTGTTCCTAAGCCCTCTTTCATCATATATATATATGACGGTGTTTTGCTCTTTCACCCAGGCTGGAGTGAAGTGGCACGATCTGGGCTCACTGAAACCTCTGACCCCCGGGTTCAAGCGATTCTCCTGCCTCACCCTCCCAAGTAGCTGGGATTACAGGCACCTGCCACCACACCTGGCTAGTTTTTTATACTTTTAGTAGAAATGGGGTTTCACCATGTTGGTCAGGCTGGTCTCAAACTCCTGACCTCAGGTGATCCACCTGCCTTGACCTCCCAAATTATTAGAATTACAGGCGTGAGCCACCATACCCAGCCCACAGCACGCATTTTTATATTATAAGGTACAACATCTCAGAAGACAGAGAGAATAGCTTCAGATATGAACCTCAGAAAGAAGTTCAAAAGGCACAGAGATCTGCTTCAAAAAGAAAAAAAAAGTTGAAGGTCTTGCTCCAACAGAGGGATTTGCTTTAAATTACTCCAAAAAGAATGACTGGCTGATATCCAAAGAAGAAAAAGAGCCTTTGCATTCCTGACATCTGATATCTTAATGCATGATACATAAAAAGCAATATATTTCAAGGACACACTAATAATCCCCCATGCAAAGGGAGGATTATCCTCTCAGAGAGATAGGGGGAATAAGGGGAAAGAGAGAGAAAAAGAGAGAGAGAGAGAGAGAGAGAGAGTAAGTACATACACAAGCCTGCCTGTTACTGGAGGAGCATGGGTGCCAGGATCTTTGACCCAAGGATCCAAAAGCTTGGCTGAATACAGCATTTCAGTTGTTCCCCGAAGTGAAAGCAGTAAAATAAAGACCAAAGGAAGCTCTAAGTTTAAGGTCAAGACCGAATTGCGTAAGAACCAAGGATGTAACCTAGGGTTAATGCCTGGTGGAACAAAAAGTCACCCAGCATTTTCAGGGTGATGGCAGGCTGTGAGAAGGCAGGTTGTAGAAATGATAAGGTTGTTTTATGGCATGCTTTTATTGGCTGCGTCAGAGAGAATGTGAGGGCGTGTTGGGTATGTCCTTGAAGTTATAGGACCTTGGTTTACATAAACTTTGTTGCACATCCAGTAATAATAGGCAAGGCATTTCTTATTCTTGGTTTTTATTTTCTTTTCCTTTGTTCTGGCCTTTTTTCTGTAATTCCTGCCTTAGTTAGTGACACCACCACTCCCCTCTTTGAGTAACCCAGAAAGAAGGCAGTCATCCCAACTCTTCCTCCTGCCACCACATGTAATCTTTGTCTTTAAACAGACTCAGTGTGTTTCACTTAAGTAAATGTATTTGGAAGGAAAACTTCATATTACTTACTAAAAGGGAAAATGACTATCAGTTCTATAAGAGAAATCTATTTTTTAATTAACGAAAATGAAACGACATCATTAAATGTTGGCAGAAATTCACTCTGTCTTTGTTAGAAAGACTGATTAGAAAATACCTTTTAACGCCAGGCGCAGTGGCTCACACCTGTAATCCCAGCACTTTGGGAAGCCGAGGTGAATGGATCACCTGAGGTCAGGAGCTCGAGACCAGCCTGCCCAACATGGCAAAACCCCATCTCTACTAAAAATACAAAAACTTAGCCAGGCGTGGTGGTGGGTGCCTGTAATCCCAGCTGCTCGGGAGTCTGAGGCAGGAGAATCACCTGAACTCGGGGGTGCGGAGGTTGCAGTGAGCTGAGTTTACACCACTACACTCCAGCCTGGGTGACAAGAGTGAAACTCCATCTCAAAAAAAGAAAAAAAATACTATTTAAGACACAGATTAGCATAAATCTAAGCCTTTCTCCTGAAGTTAATGAGAAGGGGTAACAGATAATTGAAAAAATTTTAAAATCATGTGACAATATGATTTCATGCTTCATCCTCATACAACCAAAATGTTTTCTGTAAATGAGTCCCACACTTTGGGAAGCACTGGACTATGGTATACAATTCAAACTCAGTAGCCTGCTATGATCTTACTCCCAATTCCCTTTTGATCTGATTTCCTGCCACTCCGCAAGTCATATTTACAACTCTATTCATGCTAAAGGACATATCATTTGGCCCTAGGAATTCTCCATCGTGTCTACTGAGAAACATATTAGGCCTCTGAAGAGGTTCTAGATGTGAAGCTTTCAGAGACCTCACCCAGGCACCTTTCTCCTTAGTATGAGCAAAGGCGCTAGTCAGGCTCCTCTGAGTTCTCTTGTTGACTAGGCCTCAAGCTTACCTTTCTAGGTTGAACAAACACTAAGACAGTTTCTAACAGCTCAACATTGTTTACTTAGGATGAGCCTACCCCCCACTTAAAGTGCAAGCCTGATAATACTCAAGACTGCCAAAAGAGCTTCCTGTTGTTCCAACCAACACCTGAAGACCGGGATCCCGGTTTCCAGTCTCTGCGGGAGGGGAGGGGCCGAACTTCAGTAAACAGCAGTGAACAAAACTAGATGGGTTTTACGTGGACTAACCTCTTTTCCGGATTTTTATAATTTTTCATTTTCCTGAAAAACTCTATGGAGTCCCCACGCACCCTTCTCCCTGATCCTTCATTCTCCCACCTAATCACCTCTGTACAGGTCAAAGTTGAGCTTAGTTCACATTGCACTCTTTTCCCTATTGTAATAATATACATTAATTCTTACCATTTTATTTAGTGTTCAGCGTTGTTTATCTTTCGCAGCATTTCATAGCTACTTCTAATGTACTGTATAGTCATTATTCACTGAACTACCACTCTCACCCGCTATGCTGTGCTCTGTTCTGTACTCCGAGTGCTGAGGTCAGCCCCCGTATTGTGCCTCCCATATTAGAAATGGCAAACATTCTCTTTACTCACAAGTTAATAAAGTGAAATAATAACACAATGTATTTTGTCAGATAAGTACCCATCTACTACTGAGGTGGTATTTTCTTAAGAGCAACCTTTACATTTAAATAACTCTTAAGAGCAATCTTTATGTTTAAGTAACTTACATTTAAATGTGCTTAGAAAGGGGGAACTAAGTTACCTGACTGCTGTGAACAGGGTCATGAGGAGAGACTCTAACACACTGGTTTAGTTTTATTTCAACTTCAGAATCATAAGAGGGACATTACACATTGCATCAAATTCTATAGTGTAAAAATAAAGTAAAAATATCAGCTTACATTCCTGCTTTCTTAGTTTGTCGGTGTCATTTTTAATTCCAACGTTTTGTTAAACCTCACATCTTCCTCTTTTGAATTTCTACTTCCTTTTAAAATGGCAATTGCCATTTCTTTTAATATCTTTTGTCTTATATTAGTAAGAGCATTTCTCTAATTATAACATGGGGAATTTACATGTGGGTTACAGTGGAGACTAGATTTTTACATCAAAATTAATTTTGTTTTATTTGCTCCTAATTTATAGGTGAAAATGCTATTTTCCATGGAAACCTATTTTGTTCCATAAAATTAAATGAACCATAACCCAGAAGTGCAACGAGACACACACAGCATGACCACATTATTTCTGAAAGCTGAAGAGTTGCCAGTCTGCTGATCTCAGACTTCGTGAACCACATCGTTCAGTTCAAATTGTTTCCCTGCAATAGCTTTGAGCCCCTGCCAAACAGCCACTGAAGGACTCTGAAAAATACAAGGTAAGGAGATGGCACCTAAGAACATTTTTTAAAAAATGTTAACTCTTTTATTGAAGTTTATTTCATTGCTTTTATCAGAGAGACTGATGTCACATCAGACATTTTCTCACCTAAAGGTAACATGCAATAATTGCCAAGATAGCATACTATTCGGAACGTGGAACCAAATGTGTGGCCTGCATGGGCATTCTTCCTTTGCCAATGAATTGCAAATGCTTCTTTCTTTCTACAGGTGTACAATGTTAAACATTAAATGTGGAGGTCTTATTGTGGGTTGATCTTTAACAAATCAGGTCTCCTTTCTGTTTTCAGTTGCTGCCACTATCACCTATGCGCAGAGTCAATGTTAATAATGTTAATGAAACCAGGCAATATATTAAAAGCTTTAGCCACAATCATTAACTTGAGTCTGGAGTAAACCATGTATTCCAGGGCCCAGTAGGCAGATCTCCTGTGGGTGTCAGCAAGCTGCAGCCACTCCGCTATCCAACAATGCTGTTACCTAAACTTCACTTTTGGGTGTCTGTCCCTGTAGGCATCCTCCACTCCACACCCTAAGTTAACCATCACTTGTTGAACAGGGGCCCTGCCTCATGGCTAGTATTTGGCCTTGAACTTCACACTCCGTTCCCTGAACACTGGCTGGATCTTTGCTTCCAACTGAATGGGCCCTTTTCTTCTCTTGCCTAGCACTAAAGCCGTAACATTGCCTGCAATTCCTATTGTTATATCCTCCCCACCACATTCCAACCCCTGATAAATCATTCCTGGCCCAGAAACGCAGTTCCACTGCCCTGGGATATAATGATTTGGAATGCTGGTGACTCACCCGACTTTTAGACCCTTAGTCCTAACCTCTTTGTTCTTTCTTACTTCTTTTTCCCTGACTTAAGACCCAGCATATGTCATAGCAGATATGGTATGTAAGATAATGTCAGTGTACAAAAAGCGCTCATCATATAAAGAAACTTAAGTGTATCTTTTAAGTCAATGCAAATAATCACCACAATATGTTTTGTGGGTCTTAACTTTTTTAATGAAAACAAACTTTTGCATTTTCTCTAATGAGAAAACAGTATAGTTCCCTTTTATTTATTTTTCCAACATTTGACAAGGCACAGGATCAAGTTATTCTTTTTGAGATGCCATAATATGCCAGGTATTGGAATGCCCAGCTACCACTTGCATTGTATAGTTAACATTGTGCTATAAGCATGGTTCTTCCTAAAAGCTTTCAGTACTGTTTATATTTTGTGCTGCCCAGTTTCCATAGTAACGTGTTTGTTCCCATGGAGAAACAAAAGTGAACACCTAACCAGGGTTGAACTTGAAGATATAAAACTTCACTCAGTAGATAGTTCACTCAGAGGCTATTAAGGAGGAGGAGAAAACAGAAGAACAGAAAATATACCTAGGTTTCTAGTTCTAGTTCAAAATTAAGAGACTACTAATTTACTTTGACCTACTGTATAACAAATCATTCTTGGTGTCGGTGTCATTATTTGCAACTTTAAGGAGACCTTTTTTTTTTCTCTCTCTCAAAAGCAATTTTAAAATTGCAGGCGCGGTGGCTCACACCTCTAATCCCAGCTCTTTGGGAGGCTGAGGCGGGTGGATCACAAGGTCAGGAGATTGAGACCATCCTGGCTAAGACGGTGAAACCCCGTCTCTACTAAAAATACAGAAAATTAGCTGGGCGTGGTGGTGGGCGCCTGTAGTACTAGCTACTTGGGAGACTGAGGCAGGAGAATGGCGTGAACCCGAGAGGCGGAGCTTGACGTGAACCCGGGAGGCGGAGCTTGCAGTGAGCTGAGATCGCGCCACTGCACTCCAGCCTGGGCTACAAAGCGAGACTCTGTCTCAAAAAAAAAAAAAAAAAAAAAGTAACTATTTAGACAAAGGGCCCTTTTTAATGGTGATTTGCTAGTTTATCTTAGCAGTTTGGTCCTTGTAGTTGCAATCTGTATTTCCATATTTCAAGAATTTTTGGAATTTTAATAAAACCATCTAAATTTAAGTAAACTTGATTTATTAAAATAACTATAAACTAAAGCAATAAGAATGTGAGCAAATGAGTATAAGATTATCTTTAATGAAAACAGATTCTTTTGCTTTTTTTACTGCCCAGAATTTTTCAAGCCTAGCTATTGCCATATTATGCCATTTGAAAAAAGCTTGAAAGCTGCAAAAGGATGTAAATTCAGCTTCTTTGGTTTAACGTGAGGAAAGTTGATAGCCTTTGTTAAGGCTAACACTACCATGCCAAATTCCTAACAACGTTACAGCAGGATTTTGAATGCCAGTAAACTAATTCACATCCATTTGCAAGCTCCAGTCAAGTGGCATAAACCCCACTTGCAGAAGACAAAGCAAAATGACTGGGCTCCTCCCGCCGCTCTGGCTCTTCACTCTGCTGCTGCCCTCCCTCCCGACTGTTGATGTTTCTTCCCCCACTTTATAATCTAGACACTTGCTCCCTTTCCATTTGATACTACTTCTTTGTTTGCTGTTCTTCAGCCTTCTTTGTGCTTTTCTGACCTCCTTTTTTTCCATTCTCTGCCGCTGTTCCTGTTCTACATTTCATCATTTTTTTCTCCAGCTTCACTTTTGTGCATTTGTGCATTACGCTCTTCCACGTCAATCTTTAGCCATTTTTGTGTTGTCCTGACTTTCATTCTTCTTCTTTACCTTTAGTTTATATTCATTCTGACCACCTTTTCTTCTTCTCTTTGCAGCCCCTCTGTTAGATGTTCGGCATTTTGCTCCAACTTTAAAACAAATATATATATATGTAGTTCCTGGATGACATTCTTCATTCTTTTCTCAGTCCTTCTGTGTATTATTTTTCCCTAGTTGTTTAAATCCCAGTCCCACTGACTTCGTGCAAACGATTATGATTAAAGCGATTTTAAATATTTCTTTAATATAGTAAAAGGTGAAGAAAAAGTTACCTTAGAAAACAGCATTCTAAATAGACTGCCTTTAAAAATAAATAAACAAATAAATAAATAATAAATAAATAAATAAATGTCTGTCCCATTTGTAGGTTCACAGGGAGTAATATCAATGAGATCTGCCATCTCCTATACTTGTCTACATCAGACATCATTCACCCCAATCAAGTAGTGAAGAGTGAGACTAAAATCGGCAAGTCTATCCTGCTGAATTGCTGCCACTCAAGATAAAAATAACTTTCTTACATTGTATGGTCCACTAGCAAGCAGCAGAATGATGGTGTATCCCAAGATTAGTTGTGGTTTCTGAAGTGATTATTGCAGGGAGATGGAGCAGAAAAGTTTTTTCTCTTACTTACTTTTGTGTGGTATTGGAGACAGGAGGCGTGTCCATCATTTTATACTGCTTATTACATATGAAAAATAGAATAATGAAAGCTTTCACAATACGGAGGTTTTCTCTAATCTCCTATCATGAAATGGGCATACATTTTGAACTGATTTTTTTTTTTAAGTTTTGGGAATTGGATGTTCATCTTTCTTTTATTGACTTTCATCTAATTTTCAAAAATGTGCAATAGTAGATTGCATGTGAAGGTAAATGGTCCACTGAGATTTAAATGCATTGCTTTGAACTAAAGAGATACAAAATTCTGATATCTGAATTCTTCATGGCTATATACATGTTTACTAAGTCGTTTTGCATAGTGGCAGATTCTTTATGCTTTTGGCATATTTGAAGTTAAATTTTAATTCATATTACATTTATTAAGTGCTAAGAAGACACACTCATCTACTATTTTAGAATTTTTAAAATAAATTTTCAGTCTTATAAGTTTATGAAAAAAATATTGACACCATAATATATACTGGTTTCATAGCACTTACAGACTTGGTAAATTTTACCTACAAGAAAATCAGTTCTTTGTGTTTTTCTTAGTTTACTGTTTTTGCATTTAACAGTTTTGACCTTGACTAAAGACTCCAGGTTTTCTGGGGGACAGTGTAGTTGACTTAAAATCTAACCACTATTATGCAAAATTTTAGTTGAGAGAAACTATCTGTATCTTCTTTTTTTATTGCTGTGATTATAGAGCCAACACACACAATCATGTAGGTTAAGCATTGCTAGGGAGCCATTCTCACCTATGTGTTGGGATTCATGGGATTCATTTTGCAATTCCCACTGCAACTATGCCATGAGTTTACTCACCAGATGGAAAAAAAATTTCTGCTTTGACAATGTTGAATGAAGTCTTGCTTTACTCTGTAAAAGTATAAAATGTAACATTTTTGGGTTGAGGGGACACTTAGAGATCTTCTGGTTCTCCTCTTTGGTTTCATAGAGAAGGAAAATGTCTCCACAGAAATAATGACTCCTTACCACAATTTTATCACTATATATATATACCCTAAGATTCAGGATTAGAGATGGCTCTCCTGATCCCTGGCCTTGGGAATATCGTTTTAAAACCATTCATGGTGACATAGAAAATATTACATTTCTATCACGTAATTTCATAGATACAACCTTCTAAGTTTTCAGCCTAATTTTCTTCCTAGACAATTTTGTATTGTAAATTACTAGAGGACAGAAATAATTTCTAGATAATTCTGTGGGCAACTTGCTGTGTAATCCAGCAACATACTCAGTAGGTTTTTTTGAGAGAGGATGTCACCATCTTCATTGATTAATGTGGTGGAAAATATTTAGAAAAGGAGCTGTTTCATGCTACTCTGGCATCTATATTGTGAAAGTATGATTTTGGAATATTGACATTAAATAACGGAACTAGAGTTTCTTAGGAATTAAAATCTTTATTTTCCCATTAATGTATTGGGAAACTTCACTAGTTTATTCATCTTCTCTATGGAGGTTTTCTTTATTACTATCAACCCACACTTTCTCTTTTCTTCTTTTTTATTACTCAACACCAATGTGTGGTTTTTAATATATTATTTTAATTTGTTTCTGTTCTCTTGCTGCATGTAGAGAGCTTGTCAGCTCCTTGTGTAGCGAGTTTGTCGTTTACTTTGTTTTCGATCCTCTATGATGCTGGGTGTGTATACAGCCATTGCTAAATGTGTACTACTTAAGGTGGCAAGAATTGAACTAGAAACACTTCAAAAAAGGCCTAATTAGAAGCAATTACCAAATTTAGTCTGTGTTGCCCAAAAGCCTTATCAAAAAGTGTATCATGAATCTAAATGCTAACAGAATTAATGGCTAATGAGAAAATTTTTACATAAATATTACTCTAAAACAATATCTAATAGTGATGCCTAAACCTTTTTGAGTAGATTAATGCATACTGATGAAAAGAAGAAACAAGGAGTTGAAACGAGTGCATGTCATCACAAAATCATAATGCCTTTTAAAAAACATTTTATCCTTTTCTTTTTTTCTAGAACTGAAAGGGGCACATGGCAGATATAATCATAAACTTTCATTTCAGAGAGCAATAAAAAAGGAGAAGAAGAACACACTGGTACTCCAACAAGTCATAGTTTCTGCCAGATGTTGCAAAAGTGAGTTAGATAATTGACCTTTCTTCTGGGGCCTGTGTCAACTTTGAATGGAGCTTTCAATTGCACAATAAGCATCTGGACAGTTTTGACATCTTTATAACACTCTTTGAGTTCTTAAAAAGCTACCATTTTGTTTAAAGATGATTTATGTGAAGATTAAAACAATTACTTAAGTGCTAAGAATAATTAATCCTGTAACTCAATATCAAATACCATTGTCTTCCCAGAACTGGGTCTCTCACTACTAATCATAATCAAGATACCAACTGTCAAATCAAATCAAAATTAAAATTTGATTAATTATTTGATGGTATTAACATTCAAATCTAGTTCCTTCCCAGGCCTAATTTTGTCCTTGTGTTTGCTTTGAACTGAATTATTGTGGTTTAAATAGCCCGTTTTACATGACCACTTTCAAACAAGATCATAAATTCTCATAAAAACAGGCTAAGGAATTCATAATCATAGCTCTTGGCCGCCACCTAAAGGTTTCTTTCTTGTTTTATTTTACATGAGACCTACTATGCATTCCTTTTAGAATAAAATTGTCTTGTCATCACATGTTTCTACATAAGTACAGGGTAAAAAGACTTTTTCAAGTATGTTTTTTCACCTTTATGTATTTAAATTAACAGCATATATAATTATGTCTACTTTTCAATTCATTCAACACACACAAAAAAACAATTTAAACCAGGTTCTTTTAAATGGTCAGAAAATCTTTCATGCGTTTAAGAAATAGTGTGTTCTTATTATGTATCACCCCCACGCCTAGGCCCATAATGAAAGAAATTTAATTAAACTCATGTTTACTGAACCACTGTTGAGTGTAATGTAACAGAAAACTCCTCAAATTCCAACAAGAACATTAACAGATATAACTTCTTCATTATGCTTGAAAGTAAATGAGATACTATAATTAATGATTCTTGCTCCATATCCTATTATCACTTCCTTTATTCTTCTCCTAAAAAACACTTGATTGAATCAAGCTAAATATCTTCAACACCTTACTTGGACTCTGACAAAGTCAACTTTGGAGAATGGATTTATGATATCATAGGGGAAATTAGTTATGAACTCTACAAATTTCTCATTTCAAAGCTCATATGGATAGAGCATCTATGAATCACCCGAATTCTTGTTAAACATATAGACAAGTTGCATTAACACATGCACTCTCCAATATATTTTCCATGTACTTACCCTTGATTTATTTATAGAACACCATTCATGATTTTATTAATTCAAAAAATATTTACTAGGCACCTACTATGTGCCAGGCACCCACTATGTGCCAGACACCCATCATTATCAGAGTTCAATAAAGCGGACTGGTCTTTTCCATCATAGGTCTTGTGAAGAAAACAGAAAATGAACAAAAAAATAGGTAAAACACATAAAGATACTGGCTACAAATGAACTAAATACCATATCATAATAGAGAATAGTTCTGGGGAGACACAGACCAACAATAGGTAGTTAAGTCAAGAAAGGCCTCTCATAGGAGACAGTTTTTAAACTGGGACCTGAAGAATAAATAGCCAGCTCTGCCAAGAATAGAGAGGAAGAGGTGGAGGAAATTATGTGTGCAAAGGACAAATACTAACAGAGGGCCAAGGGAACTAAAGCAGAGTGAGCCAAGGGGAGTGTCATGGATGGGATTAGAGAAGTAAGCAGGAACCAAATCATGCAAGGCCTTAAAAGCTATGGTAAGGACTTGGGGTTTTATTTGAAAGAGATGGAAAGCCATGATAGTAGTTAAAAAAGGAAGTAAATTGATCTGTTGGCTGCCTGAAGAAGGAATTAGAGGCAGCCAAGAGAAAAGGGAGATAGAAGTCTATCACAGAAGTACAGATGGGAGAGATGATGGTGATGGTGACATGGACAAGGTGGTAGCAGTGGAGGCAAAAACAAGTGATCACATTTGTGATGCATTTTGGAGTGAGGCCTTGGTGGTAGATCAGATGACCCTGTGGTTCTGCCGCTCCTTCCCAGCTTGTTAGCATTTGCTGTCATAACTTTGAAAAGCTGATATAGTTTTCCATATAAGATTTTATATCACACCCAAGCTTTTAATTTAGATTTTTAAATTTTAAAGAAAATATCTTAATAGAATGACCAATTTGTACATCAAGAAACACTTATTATCTAGTATCTTCTGCAAATGAAATAGTCCACAAAATTAATTTTATAAATAATGGAAGTGTGTCTATTAAAAACATCAAAGCTTATTTTACTTTAACCACTTTGAAATAATTATTTTCTAAAATTGTTCAATATTTCCTTGATCTTTCAAACAGAATATATTCAAAATAGTTAAGCTTTTCAAAAACTCAGACTTATTGTGAAGAAACATATATGAAACATACCTCTATAGTATGTAGTATGGCTAAAAACAGTGAGATGTAAAACCGAGTTTCCCCACTCTGAAAAACTGAAAACTACCTTGCTTTGAAATCACTACATTTTTATTTTGTTGCCTCAGTTTCCCATAGTTCTTATTGTACCTGACTGTAGTTCTCAACTTCTGACTCATTCTAACACACTGCTTTACCTTGGCTGTAAGCTGGGAACCCTGCTGTCAAAAATCCATGCAAGTTTATCGAAAAAGACTCCAAATAAAGGCTATGAAATTTTGCATTCTATTTTGATTGCACGGAGGCCTTTTTACATTCTGCTTTCTCAAGTATAGTTTAGGCCATTGAAGCTGCTTAATCAGCAACATGTAAGTCAAGGAAATCTCCCTACACTAGCATGTTATTTCCCACAGTTTCATAATTCCCCTTGAAAACTGAATCCGTATTACCATATACATTATCATTTTTAAGTTTCTGCAAAGAATCCTTCCTTGTGATACAACTTCAGCTACATCATCATAAATGTTGACTTTTCATTTGATGCCTAAAGTATAGTTTTCAAATGTAACACAAAAGCATGTAAAATTTGACCCCAAAAGTAGAATTTATGTGTCTCATATAAGCGTATAAAATTTGACCCAAAAAATAATTTCAAATGTCTTGACTCAGACTACAATGTTATCTCTTTTCTTTTTTCATTTTGACATGGCATGGAAACAAAAACAGATCAAATGTCCACAGAAACTCCATCAGCGACACTGCTTTCAAAGTGTCTTTTTACAAGTAATGTGTGCATTTTACAAATCCAAAGGCAATATTTGAAGTAGCTCTTCCAAACAGCTGTATTACTCAAAGCTATCTCTATATCACCACCTTGTTTCGTGGGAGAAAATGTGGAAATGTGTACCGAAAATGTGTAAATGATTAAAGCATCAGTATAAAGAAAAAAACATTCTGAACATGAATAAAAATTATTTTGAGGGTTTGTTGAAAAATCAAACACCAGATGTCCATGGCTGACTTGCCAAATGAAAATCCTTGAAAGAAAGGTTCAGAAATTGACATTTCAAATGAATATACCCCAGCTGATTGACACAGGTGTTCCTTTGAGCAATCCTGGATAGCACTGTGGTAGACCCCAGGTAAGCAATCCTGTGGGATCTGCTTTTTCAACTTTGTAGTAGATTGTATTTTCCAAAGTGACACTGACATCTCTCCACCAAATGATGGGATTTATGTTACCTCTTCTTGGACCTGGGTGAACTTTTGACTGCAGTAGAAGTGACGCTATGTGACTTCTAAGACCAATTCATAAAATGCAATACAGCTTCCTCCTAACTCCCTTGGGATGCTGGCCCTAGGAAACCAGCCACCATGCTGTAAGAAAGCCAAGCAGCCACATGAAAAGACCACATGTAGGTCTTTCAGTCATAGATACAGTTGAACTCTCCATTGACAGCCAGCCTTTAACCACTACGTGAGTGAGCCTTTAGATAATTCTAGCCCCCAGCTTTTGGGCCACCCCAGTAGACAAAAGACAAGCTCTTTCACCCAACCTTGGTCAAATTTCAGATTTGTGAATGAAATTTATGTTGTCACTGTTCTAAGCCACTAAATGTTATAGTGGTTTGTTACATAGCAATAAATAACAGAACAAATTCCAAATGCTTCCACATCTTCTTCAGATAAAATGTAAAGCCCCACGTAAACCTTCATGCATTCCAGTTTGCATTTAAGGATTTCATATTCTATCCAACCAGATCCACCCCCAGCCCAGACTGACTTACTGGGTCCTGCTTTAGCTAATTGGCTAAGTCTGCAGTTCTGAATCAGGAGAGATTTTGTTTCCCACAGAACATTTGGCAATGTCTGGAGACATTTAATGGTTGTCACAACTGGGGGAAAGGGTACAACTGGTATCTAAATGGGTAGAAACTAGAGGTGTGGCTAAACATCCCACAATCCACGCATGACCCCTCCCCTGCAACAAAGAACTATCAAGACTAAATGGTGCCAAGGTTGAGAGACTCTGACCTAGCTCTGGTCCCCAGCAGTGAGGTACTCAGTTTTCACGAGTGTCTTCATCATCATGTAGGTTGAAGGTTCTCAACCAGGAATTAAAGAAATAGTGTGTGCTGGGGGAAGGGGAGGTTAGAATATCAGGATTTTCAACCTATACTGTTGCTATAGCCTAAATGTTTGTGTCCCTCCAGAATTCATATGTTGAAATCTAATCCACAATGTGATGGTATTAGGAGGTGGGGCCTCTGGGAGGAGATTAGGTCATGAGGGCTCCCATGAGTGGGATTAGCACTCTTTTAAAAGAGGCTTGAAGGAGCCTTTTTTTCCGCTTCCACCATGCAAGGATAGAGTGAAAGGGCACCATCTATGAGATGTCTGGCCGTCACCAGACTTTGAATCAGCTGACATGTTCATCTTGAATTTTTCAGGCTTCAGAACTACAGGAAATAAAACCTGTTGTTTATAAATTATCCAGGCTAAGGATTTTTTATAGCAGTTATAGCGGCTTAAATGGACTAAAACAAGTGAGCTTGTGGTGTTCAACCATGGCTACAAATTAGAATAGTTGGCAAGGGTTTTTTTGTTAGTTTTCTTGGTTTTTTTTTTTTTTTCAACTATCACTGCTCAATCCCCAACTCTGGAGATTCTGATTTTAAAAATACTGGATGCTAGTATTTTTTAAAAGCTTCTTAAGTTATTTTAATGAGTAGCTAAGCATGAGAACTGAGGCACTGGCCACTTCTCACCTGGAGACTGTGACTCCTAACCTGTTCCAGGTTAGGTCACAAAGAGGAGATTGGGGAAATCTAGAAAACAAAATTCAAAAATCCCAGTGGGTAATTCTGTTGGCTCCGTTCCCCTGCTGAAACCCTCTGCCTTACATAGTCCTCTGCTCTTAGTCTGCCATATTCTGGCAAGAAAAAGACCTGAGCCGGACTCCTCCTTCATTCTAGTGCACTTATTTGGGATGGAAGCAAACCTTAAGAATTAATTGATTCTTGTCAAGCCACTAAGTAGTACCATTTTTTAGCAAATGCTAAACAATTCTGTCATAATAAGTTCAGTCTGCTGTGCACCTCTTCACCTATGAAATAAGCTCTGTTTACTAGATTTTCCATTAATTACCTAAGATGGATATAAAAACATTATTCAATATTCTTAGAATTTTAGCACTGGAGTGTCAAGCTAAATCAAATAATTTATATATTTACATAGTTCAAGATGATGACAAGAGTTTACTCATAGTAAGTTATTTTGCTGAGGTTTATCACTCTCTCTCTGCACAGGACTTAACCTCGCTTCCCAACCAAAAAAAAACAAAAAAACAAAAAAAACAGCAGTTAGGCAACTGTCCTGCCATCTGCCTCAGATGCGAAGCAGATAAAAGTCGGCTCACTAAAAACAAAAATGACTTGGGTGGAGAGGGAAAAATGTGAAATAGCCTGTTATTATAATAATTACCTCAGTAAAATGTGTTATTTTATCATGATAATGAGATTTTCTGAACATGTTATTACATTTGTGGTAAAAAGAAAAAAATCAAAACTATGTTTTTGTTTTCAAAATCCAGTCATCGAAGGAAAATACCAATTTAATAAATTTCTCAATAATTATCAAATTATAACTTTATAACTCTTTCCCATTAAAGCCAAAGGCAGAAAGAGTCCTTAATGTCATATTTACACTCATTATCTACAACAGAGAAAAGCTGAATATCTATAATAGTTTTGAGTGCTAAGTGTACAGAGTAAGTGCCCATCTGTGCTGGAAGGCAGTCATAATTGTGAGCATAGGTTCTTGACTAGCATTGCCTGGGTTTAAATCCTAAGCCCACCATTTACAATGTGATCTTGTGCATATTATTTTACCCTTATAACTCAGTTTCCTCGTCTAAAAAACAGTGATAATAATAGTACTGGGATCATAATTACCTTTGGGAACTAAAAGATACAATGAATAGAAAATGCTTTGCCTAGTCCGTGGCACATAAGATGTATTTAAAGAATGAGCATATTTTCACTCTCAAATCTATAATGACAGCTCATACTTCCCTTTTTAAGTTTCAGAACTATATTTCCAACTGCCTTCTGGATGTCTCCATCTGAATTTCCTCAGGCCACTTCTAAATTATCTTTTCCAGTATATATTAGTTTTTCTCCATTACTCCTTGACTTATCACTAAAACCATTTTACCAAGACAGAGTAAGGTGTTTGGAATGGGTTTTGAGCTCAGGTATCCTTCTAAAGGATGGCTATATGGCAATTATGCTTCTAGTTGTTATTTATCTCCCTTTTCTAGAGACACATTGTTTGCTGTCAAACAGAGTATCTAAAATAATTTTAACTGACACCTTAAGCTCTTCAAAATATTGTTATCTTACAACCTTTCTAATATTCTAAAGAGCATTTTTAATAGTTTCTTAAAGGTACTAGGCTTAATGTCTTACTTAACACTTTCTGTAAACAACAGAACTTGATTTTGCCCCATTGTGTGTACCTCATTTCTTGAGCACCTCTCTAATACTGTCCTCAGTGTCCATGATGAAAAGTCATATTCTTACTTAGTTTTGAGACCAAAAACCAACTGGGCAAGATCTAGGACTGTAGGACTTTTTTTGATAAAAGTTGAGGCAATAGGCCGGGCACGCTGGCTCATACCTGTGATCCCAGCACTTTGGGAGGCCGAGGCGGGTGGATCACCTGAGGTCAGGAATTCTAGACCAGCCTGGCCAACATGGTGAAAACCTGTCTCTACTAAAGATACAAAATTAGCTGGGTGTGGTGGTGCGTGCCTGTAATCCCAGCTACTCAGGAGGCTGAGGCAGGAGAATCGCTTGAATCCGGGAGGCAGAGGTTGCAGTGAGCTGAGATTGCGCCATTGCATTCCAGCCTGGGCAAAAAGAGCAAAACTTCTTCTCAAAAAGAAAGAAAAAAGTTGAGGCAATAATGAGCATCAAGAAGATATTGCTAGGCTCTGCCCAAGTGGGTAAGTTAAAAACAGGTGTCATAACAGGATTCAGTAAAATTTAGTAACTAGAAGAAATGCAAGTTTTTCTCTCAGTCTAACCAGTAATTCAATAAATAACACCTGAAAATCAGAAACTGTCAGTCTTATAGAGCTACGACAGAGTATATTTGAAGGATTCAAAATCAATTGAACATCAAGGAAAAGAGAGTTCTCAAAAGATAGGAAACTTTCAGTTTTATGAAAGTCAATCTAATGCAACAAGAGAGAAGCTATTATAACTTGAAACTTCTTCCTGTAGGCTGAATAAAATACAGAGTTAAGAGGTACAATGGAAACTGGTAAGAGCTAGGACACAGATCAGATAACAGGCAATCATCATTTGGCCGAAGGAATTACAGAGAGGTTGTTAGAAATTTTCGTTATGCCACATTTCATTGACAATAATGTAATTCCTGCTGAATTGATGCTAAATGCTGAGTTGATCTAAGGAAATAAAGAATCAGAGGCTGGGCACTGCTCCCTTTGTCCATGAGCCACTGTGCAGGGATCACAAACTTAAATGCCTGTAGGACTTGGGCACATAACATACATCAGTGAACTCAGCCTGGCTACATGAAAAGCAGGAACATGTTCAAAAAAAAAAAAGAAAAACGGTAACTGACTCTTAAGGAGACAGCAGAGTGGTAAGGGTTGTAGCAGACTGGAGAGCTCGGACCGTTCTTAAGTGGGTGGAAGATAAACAGCCCTAGCTCATTGCCTTGAAGAAATGCAGACCCAGTTGTGCCCAATATTCTGATTAAGAGATGCTGAAAGTAGGATTTTATGAAACATCCTGATTTTTAAGTTTTACACAAAATTTATTAATTTTTTTTTTTTTGGAAACAGAGTCTCACTCTGTTGCCCAGGCTGGAGTGCAGTGGCAATCTCGGCTCACTGCAAGCTCCGCCTCCCAGGTTCACGCCATTCTCCTGCCTCAGCCTCCTGAGTAGCTGGGACTACAGGCGCCCGCTAATTATTTTTTAGTCGGGCCCGGCTAATTTTTTTTGTATTTTTAGTAGAGACGGGGTTTCACCGTGTTAGCCAGGATGGTCTCAATCTCCTGACCTCGTGATCTACCCATCTTGGCCTCCCAAAGTGCTGGAATTACAGGCGTCAGTCACCACGCCCAGCCAAAATGTATTAATTTTTAAACCACTCTGTGGAATGATGCTATGAGGGCCAAATAAAGATCTACTGGTCACATTGGGTCCATGGGCTGCCAGTTTGCTAGTATCCACAACAGGGTTTTAGAACTACGCAGTGACCTTTGTTTCTCTTCCTTCACTTTCATTCTTTGTATTTGATTCTGGGACTTGCGTTTTCCAGTCAATCAAGAAGATCCAAAGAGTCCAGGTGAAAAAGTAGGAGTATATATGGGAGCAAAGAGACCTTAGTTAGCAAAAATACAAACACTTAGTGATTAATCAAATATGTAAAATTTAGACTAAGTAGCAATTTTTGTATTTCTTTTGCTAACCTTGCCAAGATAGATTATGGCTACCTTAATAAAGCCAATTTCTTATCTCTTGGCCATCTGATATCCTTTAAACTTAAATCTGTTGGATATTTTCCATTTGTCCATCCAGTTTCCTTCTCTATCCACTCTGTGCCCCCAGGAAGCTGGCTGGTATAGATTGCATTAAAGGACTACTTTACCTCTAGCTTCCATTGAGTTTGGCCCATCTGGGAGCACTGGCAGGAGTTTGGAGGGTGGAGAGAAATGAAAGTCAGGGCATTTATTTGCCCTGCTTTCCCCCTGCTGGTCCATTGATTTAATCCCTTCTTCCTATTTGGAGGTCCTCCTTACACAGCCCCCCATTCCCCATGTGTGAGTGTATGTATGTGTCCCTTGAAATATTGTCTTTTACTGTTCCTCCAAGCCAGGGATGCTAAGGTTCCCCACTATTATAAGTCTCAGAGGACTACACCACCGGTTGTTCCTTTTCTTAAAACCTTCCCTACAGGCCTCAACTACTCAATTTGTCTGCTTTCCGTTTCCTGCTGGAAGCCTGACTTAGAAAGCCATTTCAAAGTACACAATCCATCCCCAGCATTGCGATCTTAACTGGACAAAGCATCTCATCAAGTCCTTTAGTTCTTATTTCTTTGGGTCTTTTGGCACGCCCAGTTTTCTTCTACCTACAGACTAGCAACTATCCTCCCAACCAAACCAACCACACCCACCCTTTCCTTCTTAAGTTTTTCCTGAGGGTTACATTCCCCAGGGTTTAAAATATAATGAAAAAGTACTTTCATGGTTTTCTGGTTGGAGGATGAATTTGTACAATCTTTTGGAAAAGCAAAGCTATTTGGCAGTAAGTGTTAGGAGCCTTGAGAATGTATCTAAACTTTGACCCAGTAATTTTACCTTAGGAACTTTTCCTACGAAAAGAATCCTAAATATTAAAAAATTTGGATAAAGAGGCATGCAAATATGTTTATTAATAAAATAGCCAAAAACTATAAACAGAACATACTCCAACATTGATGTTTGCCAGTTGTCTTCTGTTTACCCCACCAGCTTCTCTCTCCAATTGTCCTCCGTCATGAGAGGCTAGCCTTCCTAAGACTCTGACTGTGGCTCCACTAACTTCTGGCTTTGGAATGAACTTTACTAATGGTATGTCTTGATAGAAATTGAAGATGAGAAGAAGAATGAAGTAGGAGTAGTTATTTTCCCTGTCCCCTTTCCGCAGATAGCCTCAGGCTGGCCAACATTCTTGAACAAAGGTAAAACAGTAAAACAGCCTTTCACATGCCCTCTTCACATAACTCAATCTCCCTTAGGTTCAGTAATATATGCTTCTCTTGTCTTTTGAAGCCTAGGGATAGTGATGCATTCTGTTCTGCGCCCTGCACCCCTGCACACTGTTTCTAACTCAGGGATACTGTGCTGTCACTAACACCCTAACCCATTAGAAAATTCTCCTCAAATTGCCCAATTTAAGTACACCAAATATATTTCACTGCCAAGAATCTGGCGCAATCACACAGCATATTTAAGTATACTAGGCACCACAGCCACTATGGAATAATATGTAACATAGAAAGATAATCATAAAAAGTACAACAAAAAAGATAAATCTAGTATGATTTATCAGGTACATAAAAATAAAGCAAATAAGATTCATCATGAAAATGTAATAAGTTTTCTATAATAAAAAATATTACTTTTTTAATGAGAAAATATTTAATGACTTAAAAGGAAAGACATTGTAAATCATGCCCAGAAGAATTTGAAAAGACCTTGCAGAAGTGGCAATAGAAATGATGCTTGACAATCAAGTAGGACAAATGAGAGGAAAAAAAAAGTGGGGAAAAAACATGTCTGGCTGAGAATGACGCCTATGAAAAGGCAAGTGAAAGTGCTTGTAGAAAACCAGGATTCTCTTCTGAAGAGCCCAGGGTAAACAGAGTTGAGAAAGGGCAGAGGATTTCACAGAAAAGGGTACTGGGAATGTGATTTGGGGCCAGGGTGTCCAAGGTTTCATAGCTGATGTTAAAAGTCCATGGCCTAGGAGAAAGGTTGGAGAGTGGCATTAAATGAACCATAGAAGGGTTTAAGAAGAGGACAAACAGTTTATATTTGTGTCTCCAAAGGAAAACTCTCCTACCACTGTGGAGAAAGGAGGGCTAAGAGTTCCAAGAAAAAAAAAAAAAAAAAAAGCCTGAACTAAGAAGTTTTACTAAGGAGTAAAGCGGGTAAAGAGAATAGAAAAGATTTAGATGCTTCACTAAGACAGGATTAATATAATTTGTAAACTAATGAAAGACAGGTGTTGTCTAGCATACATCTGTAAGAGGGAACAGTGATACCTGGGATACACTTAAAATCTTGGTAAACTTCCCTGCTACTTTAGCTTGAAAAGGGTTCAAACGGCCAAAAATACTGTTTTCATTTTTTTGTTGGAATTGTACATCATACTGAAGAGCAGATCTTTATAAATACATTTCTTATATTTCTGAACCTTTAAAGGACTAAATTCCCAGATATGGGATTAATATTTCAAATATTTTCAAGATTTTATTACATAGTGCCAACCGATTACAAAAAATGTTACAGCCAATTTGCAATTTCACCATAAATGAGTTCCTGTTTTAACCTAGCTAGCACTAGATACTGTCATTTTTTTAAAGTCTTTGAGCATTTGATGGGTAACAATAGTATCTCATTTCTTAAATTAGTATTTCTTTGATAACTAGTAAAGCTGAACTTTTTCCATGTCTTTAAACATCTGTATTCTCTATCCTCTTTACACATTTATCTATTGTAGGCTAAATGTTTTCTTATACATTTGTATGAGCATATTCTATGGTATGTGTTTTCATCCATTTCTGCAACATTTATAAATACCTAAGGTTTAAAAAAAGTATCATCAAATGTGTCCATTGGTTTTCTTTAAATTGGATAAATTATTTTTACACGTAGAAAGAACTTTCATTGCCAATGCCAGAAAGTACTGACCTATATTGTCTCCTAGTTTTACAGTAAGTTCTTTAGTTTATGATGAATGTATTTTGATATAAGGTAAGTTTCTAGATTTAAGTTTTTGTCCAAGTAGCTAATAATTGTCCCAACTCCATTTATTATTTATCCCCTCTTCATTGATTTTTGAAGCAAATTTTATATTATATTAAATTGCTATTAATATTGGGTTCTATTTCTGAACTATCTTACTTTTAACAATTTACCAAATTAGTCATCTTTTTTATTATTATTACATATTATTTCCAAATCAGATTATAGTATCTTTCAAAAAAGGGATTGGGTTCTATTGATGCTTGTGTTTTCCATAGGGCCCATCACTTTACACATAGTAAATGTTCAATAAATATTTACATATTTATTAGATGAATGTTTAAATTGAATATCCTGTGCGTAACATGCAAAGAATTTCCTCACTATGTTGAAAGGTCACATTCTTCAAGGTGAAACATGAAGTAATTTTGAAATTGGAGAAGGGGGCTGAGAATGGCAGTATTCCAAGTATAAAAACTCCATGTGAATTTGATTAGAATAATTTAAATTTTGTAGTGACTTCACTCTCCAGAGGCTATGTGATCATGAGAAAATGCTGAAAGGGAGAATTTTAGTCATGGGTTCCCTCTGAGTTATTGAAGTTCAGAAAGGCCTTTAGCTGTGTAATGATGTGCAAATCAGTCCACATTCCACGGTGGCTCAACAGATGAACTATGTCAATGGTGAAATGTTGTCTTTATAATGTCTGCTGATACCTCTATTTGAGAGAACCAGCTGTTGGTCCTTTATACTGCTGTCCATTTAGAAATCTGAGCAATAAAGTAATACTTAATACTTATTGCATATTCATTTACCCCCCTAGCTACATATTAGGGTAAACATGTTAAATTTTAAATAAAAGGCAGTATTAAATATATGTGTCTCTGGCACATGCAAGTGAGTGAAACTTTCATACAGTTGTATATTAAACTGTACAGAGATGACTTCAGACTAAAAAGATTGTGGAACAATTTTGTTTGATTAAGGAGATATAAAACTAGATTGTCATAAAGAATACTAGGATTACAGACTTCTATAAAAAGACATGCTCACTACATCTATTCATGTGGGTAAAGAATAGTATAGTTACCAGAAAAGGAAAAGTTATGTATTCAGCAAAACCAAAGATATTTGATGTTATTTTTATGACAATATGCAAGTCTTGAAATAAGTATTCATGTATTTTCAATGTTGTTTATATTATGAAATTAAAATAGTCCTAATTACCATTGCAAAAATCCTTGGGATAATATATGATGAATTCTAACATGTTTCGCTCATGACCTCTTTTGATTTTTTACAATTATTTTACTGGGTAGTTTTGTGTAGCATGTGTTTGCATTTTATAGACTTTAATTTTTAGAGCACTTTTAAGTTCACAGAAAAATTAAGGGGTAAGTACAGAGTTCCAATATACTCCCTGCCCCCACATGGGCTCAGCCACTATCAACATCCCACATCTGGTATAATCGATCAATCAACATTGACATACGATTATCACCCAGAGTCCACAGTTTATATTAAGGTTCACTCAGTATTGTACATTACATGGGTTTTGACAAATGCATAATGACATGATTCCACCACTGCAGTACCATACAGAGTAGTTTCATTGCCCTAGAAATCTTCTATGCTCCACCTATTCATCTCTCCTTCTCGCAGTCCCAGGCAAACACTATCTTTTTACTGTCTCCATCAGATTGCCTTTTCCAAAATGTCTCAGGGTTGGAATCAAACAACATTTAGACTTTTTGGTTGGTGTCCTTCACTTAGTAATATGCATTTAAGTTTCCTTCAAGTCATCCCATGGCTTGATAATTCATTTGTTTTTAGTCCTGAGTAATATTCTATTGTCTGGATGTACCACAATTTATTTATCTACTTACCTACTGAGGACATCTTGGTTACTTCCAAGTTTGGGAAATTACGAATAAAATTGGCAGACATAGTTTTCAACTCCTTTGGGTAAATACCAAGGAGCACAATTGCTGGATCATTTAGTTTTGTGAGAAACTGCCAAACTGTCTTCCAAAGTGACATTCCCACCAACAGTGATGATGGTTCCGAGTGCCCTATGTCCTTATCAGCATTTGGTATTACCAGTGTTTTGGATTTTGGCTGTTCTAATAGGAGTGTAGTGATACTTCATTTTAATTTGTAATTTTGATAGTTTTAATATAGTCATCACATAAATGAGTTGAGGCTGCAGAAAATTAAATAAGTTACCCATGATTCTACAGCTACTGGGTAGCAGATTCAAACTTACTTCTTAAGACTCCAAAGCCCATGTGCTTTTTGCACTGTGGTTGTCTTATAGCTAGACAAGAAAAGAATTTAAATTCATACATGCGGCACATCAGCGGTTAGTTTCCAGTCACATTTATTGCTTGTCTTAATTTAGTTTTATCCAGAAGAAGACTCTGACACCAGGAAATATTGGGGGGTCACAGGGAAATGAAGGAAGGAAAGACAACCAATGAAGGATCTATTTGAATGCAGATATCACTGTGACCAAGTATAGCTTGGTCATACAGGGGAACTTTGGAAAATGGTGCTAAATATTATTCCTAATGTAATGTGTGGCGTTAGTACATCTTCTACTGTTTGAGACTGGCCCAGGACAAAGAATGTATAAAAATTAAAAGTACTAAGAAACTTTTATAGAAATTTGACATTTTAGTGATACCCATTTTTTCCAGTAATTCATTTTACTTTATGTTATTTAAGTATCAATCCATGATAGATTGAAAATTAAAAACTAGTTCAAAAATAGTGTAGAACACAGGCCTAAAGTGACTTCATACAAGAAACAGGGAGCTGGGGTATTTATACCTCACTTCCTATCTGGTTGGTGCACAGTTAAGACAGCACCCGGGAATTTTGTTCATTCCCTAGCACTTCTAGCACACAGACTTCCAGTTGTGTGCGATGAAGTGGTGAGCCAGGGCAAACATCATCTTTCTAATGATGAGATAAAGGCTAAGCAAGCATTAGTTTCCTGCATGCTATAAAAGGATAACACCATACACAGGCTCTGTGCATAGGATTAGACTATGCATGGGTAAAATGTTTCATTCAAAAGTACCCATATTTTCTACCAAGAAAGCCAAAGACAAGAGCCCTCCTCTCCTTTTCCCACACCCAGAAAGCCAGTGTACTAACATGTGATGAAAATTCTGAAAATCAGATATTCCCAACAAGGATTTTGAATCTTGAGCAAGTGATCCAAAGCAAAGGGAGGATTCAAAGTTGTTCTTAAGAGTTAGACACTTCCTGCAACTGCTTATGCCTCCGTGTTTCCTGGCCTTGGTTAGTCTTAGTCTCCCAGCTTCCTGCTGATTCTGTGAGCTCCCAATTTTCTTTCAATAATTTCCTTTTTTTTTTTTTTTTGAGACAGAGTGTCACTTTGTCACCTAGGCTGGTGTACAGTGGTGTAATTTCAGGTCATCGCAACCTCCACCTCTGGGGTTTAAGCAATTCTCATGCCTCAGCCTCCCGCATAGCTGGGACTGCAGGCATATGCCACCATGCCAGGCTAATTTTTACATTTTTAGTAGAGACGGGTTTTGCCATGTTGGCCAGGCTGGTCTCGAACTCCTGACCTCAGGTGATTCTCCTGCCTTGGTCTCCCAAAGTGCTGGGATTACAGGTGTGAGCCACCACACCTGGCCAATAATTTCCTTTTTTACTTAGAATAGCCACAATCTGACTCTTTACTTGAAACTAAAAGTCATGACAATATGAGATGATTAAGAAGTATCAGAGCTCTGATTTCTGCCTGCTCACGAATTCCCTTGGAAAAGTGAGGTTGGAAAAAAAAAGAAAAGAAAGAAAGAAAGAAAGAAAGAAAAAGTGAGGTTGGTTTCTTTGCCAATGTTTGTCTCAGTTTCCACATTTGTAAAATGGGGCTAGCTCTGCAGCATGCTTCAAGGAAGATTAATCTGTGAGATGTTCTCTGAATAAAGGGTTCTTCCTTTGGAGAATCTAATGGCATGCTGGTCTATTGAGTTTCTGGAAATTCCTCTAGTAAAGGATTTAATTTGACTTTAATTCAGCATTTCCCAAGCTTAATCATGGAAGTCTTGTTTCAGAAAACATTAATATCTCACTGATTGAGTCATCCATAAACTATCTTGGCAAAAGACATTGGCTCCAGCAGTTCATTTTTCTTTGAATTTGCACCTGACACTGATCTTTGTTATTAAACACTCATGAGGCCTTTAAGAAGTCTCTGCATTAACCCATTAAGGTAGGAGGTTCTTAAACTTCAGAGCATATAAAAACCATTTGAGGGCCTTGGTATAATGCAGATTGCCGAGCACCATACAAGATCTACTAATTCAGAATCTCCTGGAACAGAGACAAGGAATTAGAACTCAGAATTACTCTATGGGGGATTGTGTTGTATGCAGTCTTCAGTCTACAGTATGAGAAACACTGTCTTATTAACAATTCACTGAAAAATATCTTCAAGTAACTTACGTACTTTATCATTAGAAGAAGCTAGAGGTCATAGTCACAACAATATATCTCACTGGTCTGACCATTAATCATCTTCTGAGATGTCTCAGACAAGCTCATAGATAACTTGTGAATATCCACCCAAAACATACTGAATGGCTCTGATCCCAACTTCAAACATTTTAAACACACTAAATTTCAAATGTGTCTGTACGTGCCACTGTGAAATCAATAATTTGGTCAAATCTAGTTAACGTGTTAATAGCCACAGCTGTATGTGGTGTCTTACACCTATAATCCCAGCTACACAGAAGGTTGAGGTGGGAGGATAGCTTGAGTTCAAGCTTCAACCAGGAGGTCAAGGCCAGTTTGGGCAACATAGTGAGATAGCAAGATCCTTTCTTAAAAAACAGTCTGAATGTCTCCCTCACTCCTGCTACCTATCTATAGCTTATTCATTCTTACCATAAACTGACTTAGTGAGAAATCAAGGTTAAAGAAGTAGGGAAGAAATTTAAGTCATCTCATTTTATGACCTTTTAGTAACTCAGCTCAAAGACTCTAATGATAGGAAGCCTGGAATGAATAACTAAAATGTTATTTTTAGACTATCTGTGAATTTCATTTCCTCTCATTACCACAAATGATGAAAAATTAGCTGTCAGAAATTTCAAAGCAAGATAGCCGAACATGATAGAAAAACAAATTAATTAAGTCACCATCTTCTGAAACAGTTTTCCTTTATTAGAATTCTTCAGGTAATACGACGAAGATAACAATACTGCATTTCTTTAAAATGTGCTGTACATTTCCTTATAGGAAAAAGGATGAGTTGTGGTGATCAGTGACATTTATTGGAAACAAGTAAACTTTTTGTTCCTGGGTCACTAGTTGTATTTACTTTAAGAAAACCCTAAAGATGATTTGCAGTCTTTCAGGAGAATTAACTTTTATGTTTACAGCCCAAAATGTGCAGATAACTTTTTTGTAAATAACTGGCAGGGGTCAGTCTCACATCTAGGATGTTTCATTTTATTTTATTTCAACAACCAGAGTTACAGCTTCTTTACAACTGAGAAGTGGTAATAAATGGTATTGTGCTTATTCTTCAACAACTCCATAGCACTGGCACCTGACATGTATTTGCATGAATTTCACGTAACAAAATGTAGAAATCTTTCTTTCTAAAGGGCTTCAAAATTTCCCGAAACAGATTTCTGAACTTCATTTTATTCCTCTTGCTACATGGTTTTTCTGGATTAGTATATATAATATATCAACACCTAAAAATATAGAGTTACAAAAATTAGTGCATGCCTCATCAATTTCATAAAGTTACATCCTTTCTTGTTTGCATACATTTATATGTTATTTGTTACTGTAACTGCCACTTACAACCCAGCATCACGAGTTGTATTTTAGAATATCATGGAATGGTCATGTGATAGACATTTTAAAGTGTACTGACGTACACTTTACGTCAATCCTTACAGGAATGAGGGATTTAATTTTTTTTTTTAACTGGAGCACTGCACATCTCAAGGGTGGCTGCATTCAGTAGGTCTGTGTCATAACCCCTGGAAAACACACAGGCTGCCCAATGGAAGAGTCACTAATCAGATATTGACTATGATACTTTTGTGTTCAAATTTTCAAGTCCTCACACCCTTCCTAACTAATGTGTAGGTCTTTCCTTTAGGACAACCAAAAAACAAAACTATAACTGTTCAAACTTGGAACTAAGAAAATAAAAATTAAAGCGGAGCTGGATTTATTTCTATTTATTTAGAGTACATCACCTGTAGTAGAATTATGTTGCTAAGGTTGGGATCACGGCTTTGGTCTCTCGAAGGGACCTGCTTTGTAGATCCAGGGCGCGTTTAATTCTCTAGCTGGGTTCCTGGTTTGCTTAACTAATTCTGTGCACCTCGCTGTGCAGTCCACACCTGAAAGGGGGAGTTTCGATGTTGTGGTTTATGAACCAGGTACTTTCCATTCACTCAGTCAACAGAAAGAAAAAGAGAGAGAGAGCACGCCTCCTACCTTTTTTTTTTTTTTAAACTACAAATAAGGAGACGGAAACTATTAAATAAGAAGGGGGGAAACTCCCGCATATTTCACCTTGACCTGGCTGGACTGGTCTGTTGCCTGTAAGAGGCGGGTGTTGTATTAAAATAAGAGGTCAAACTTCTGGACTGGGAATCACTCCTGCCCCTAGAGGGAAAAGAGAACCATCACAGTGTTGAACTGGAAACACTGCCTCGTTTCCAATGCGGGGGACTGAGTTCCCTCCCTCGACTTAGCGTGGTAATGACAGGACCCGAGGAGGCGCGCTGCTTCCCGGACAGTTGCCCAGCATAACACCCGCATCCTACTTGCACCTAAATTTCTGAGCTGCAAGCAGGCAGAAACGCCTCCCACCTTCTCTCCTTAGCTCCCCTCTCCCCACTTAGCTGCTGTCTGTAACTTCTTTGTTCCGTTTACTGGGAAGGTGACGCTTAAGATCAAAAGACCCACTGTAACTTGCAAAAGCCCAGAGCCACCACCAGACGCTGGGGAAAAACAGGGCTGTCCAGCCCAGGGTTAAGGTTTTGAGTAGGGAAGGAGCAGCGAGAAATCTCGGCCAGTCGCTCCGGGAACAGCCCCTGCAGACTGGTCCAACTCTCCAAAGGCTAGGGAGACCGGGGCAGCCTTGTGGTAGGGCAGAGGACGAGCTCCGAACTGCAAGCAAAGTGCTGAGTAGAGGGCGTTGGGGGCAGGGGCGGTCCCTTGACTCCACTTTGTATGCAGCAGCTGCGGGGCAGTGAGTATCTCCGAACAAAGCGGCGAGCAGCGCGGGGGTGAGAGATTGGGGTTTGCTCGCAGCTGCTGCTGGCGCTGAGCGAGTCTCCCACCACCCCCGCGAGCGTTGGGGTGCAAGGATTCGGGGGAGGAGGGAGAAGGGAACGAGGCGTGCCATTCCTGTTGCGCGGCTACGCTTCAGGAGTTCTTGTGAACGATGGGAATGGCAACTATCAGAGCCAAGGGGGAAAAAAAAGAGCTGGAGTGAGCAAAACAAAGAGCGAGTGTGGGCCGTGGTGACTTCATGCCTCACCAATGTCCCGCCCACGCTGCTCCGAGCTGTTACTGCTGCTCCTGCCCGGGCTGCAGCCGCGCCTGCGGGCAGCCGAGCCGAGGCGCTCCGGTAGCGTGGGGAGGTTTCCTAGCAACTCTCTGCCCTGAGTGTACCGGGCTACCCGCAGGTCTGAAGCCCCCCGGGGGGCCAGAGCAGGACCACCCCTCTCCCGCCCATCGCCGCCCTCGCCTCTCTCGCATCCTCGCCGTGTGCACCCCAGAGCGCGCCAGCAACTCGGGCTCTGGACTGCGGGACGCCTGAGCCGCGCACTGGGGCCGAAAGGACAAGGGCACGCAGCCCCCGCCCCGCGTAGCCGGGCTCCGGCACCCAGCGGAACCTCCCCTCCTGCGCTCGCAGCCGCGGGCCCCACTCCCCGCCAGGCAGGGAGCGGCGATGCCTCGCTCTGTGCCTGCGGGAGTCGGCGGGTGCTTCTAGGGAGCTCCCAGAGTCGCCTCCCCCTGTTGCTGGCATCCCGAGCTTCCTCCCTCGCCAGCCAGGACGCTGCCGACTTGTCTTTGCCCGCTGCTCCGCAGGCAAAGCTGCAAAGCTGCAGCTAGTGAAGTTGGCCTCCCTGCCCACCTGTGGAAGAAACTGCGCTGATTGATGCGCCATCGACTTTTTTCCCCTCGACCTCGCCGGCGTCCCCTCCCACAGATCCAGCATCACCCAGTGATGTACATTAGGGTGGTTTCCCCCCCAGCTTCGGGCTTTGTTTGGGTTTGATTGTGTTTGGCTCTTCGCTAAGCTGATTTATGCAGCAGAAGCCCCACCGGCTGGAGAGAAACAAAAGCTCTTTTCTTTGTCCCGGACCAGGCTGCGGAGCCCTTGCAGAGCCCTCTCTCCAATCGCCGCCGGGGCCCTTGGCCGTCGAAGGAGGTGCTTCTCGCGGAGACCGCGGGACCCACCGTGCCAAGCCGGTAGGGCCGCAGGGGCCCTGAGATGCCGAGCGGTGCCCGGGCCCGATGTGTATAAGAGACAGGCAGCCAGGCGGCGGGCGCGGGGCGGGCTGTTTTGCATTATGTGCGGCTCGGCCCTGGCTTTTTTTACCGCTGCATTTGTCTGCCTGCAAAACGA
>NW_012101366.1:3228533-3254264 GCF_000951045.1 Mandrillus leucophaeus
GTGCCAAGCCGGTAGGGCCGCAGGGGCCCTGAGATGCCGAGCGGTGCCCGGGCCCGCTTACCTGCACCGCTTGCTCCGAGCCGCGGGGTCAGCCTGCTAGGCCTGCGGAAAACGTCCTAGCGACACTCGGCCCGCGGGCCCCGAGGTGCGCCCGGGAGGCGCGAGCGCGCGTCCGGAAAGCAGCCAGGCGGCGGGCGCGGGGCGGGCTGTTTTGCATTATGTGCGGCTCGGCCCTGGCTTTTTTTACCGCTGCATTTGTCTGCCTGCAAAACGACCGGCGAGGTCCCGCCTCGTTCCTCTGGGCAGCCTGGGTACTTTCACTTGTTCTTGGACTGGGCCAAGGTGGTAAGTTGTTTTGTTTTGTTTTGTTTTCTTCTTTTCCTCAAAGGTCTTGGGCTGGCACGAAGAGCTGCCCAGCCAGAGCATCCCGGCCAGGTAAGTTGCGGTCATCAGAGAACTTCAAGAGGGCGGGTGCGTGGCAGCGTCCTCTAGCACAGATGGCCTCTAGGCCAGGTGTCAAGCGTTTCTGCCCTGGAGCGACAGCAAGGACTAATTATCAGAGGAGGCACTGTGTGTTACTCCTAGGTGTTGAGGAAGCCCTAACAGAAAGGAATTTTGGAAGACAGGGTGTCCTGTTTACAGAAGTCATTTAGGGGCCCTGGTCCATTCTTAAGGGCATCGTCTGTACAGAATATTCTCCCCATCTTTCTAACATTTGGGTCCACTAACGACTAACTTGCCTTTAACTCGAGGCTGTAGGTAAGTTGGTTATAATGGGAGTAGTCTTCAATTTTTGAGTCCAGAAAAGGACAGCATACGAGTTTCTACTATCATTAGTGCTCAATCCGAATGAATCACCCACACTGGAGGGATATTCATGCTTTAAGTCACCATCCTTTCAGCTTAAAAAAAATACTATCTAATTGATCCCTCACAGAGATCCATCTCTGATACAGAGAAGCAGAAAGAACTCTGGACCAGGATTGACAGCTTTCTGTCCAGGCAAACCATTTATGTCAGAGCTACCTTGATGTGGAGAGGTTAACTCTTTATGAAATTCATTGTCCTCATCTGTAAAACGAGGTTAATAATACCTGCCTTCTCTAAATCACAAAGGGAAGTTCAAGTCAAATAGTACATGAGAAGGTGTTTCAGGACTTTTGATTTATGAGACAAAATCAAATGTAAGGTGGTATACCAGATTGGATTGTTGGAAAATTATACAACTAAGTAATAGGACGAATCATGAGTTTAGAATGAGTTCTTAATGGTTTTCAATATAGACCCAACATTTATTTTTGCCAATGCAGTGACTATTGTCATACTTTCTTTTTTTTTTTTTTTAATTTCACTTTTTCTCTGTTTGGTCACCAAGTCCTTAAATTATATTAGATCCTTTCTCTGACCTCTCGGGCTCAAGGAGAGTTGAATTAATAGTTGTAATTGTTTTGTAGGTTAAAATTTACTCCTATACTTTGATGTGCCAAGTTTTTGCCTGAAGCTAATTAAAACAGCCAAGTCATAACCTTATAAGTAGGCTCTCTCTCTCTCTATATATATATAAAAACATTTGGAAACATCCAGCTGTCTTTAGTAAATTGTTGCATATATAGTTTTCTAATATTTGTTTCAGGGAGATTTGCTCAGTTATCTGAAATGGAGAAATTAGAGTAAATCTCTTGATCTTGTGGTTATTTTTTGGCTTGTTTGTTGATTTCAAAATAGTGAAAAGGCAAAGGAAAAAGTAACATTCATTATCAGTAATCTCTTAAATGGAAGAAGCATGCATTTGTTGCAGCAAATTTTCCACTAAGCATAATTTCATCCTGTTTCAATAAGTAATAAAGTCCTTTTCTAGATTTAGTAAACACACACACACTAGTAAAATGACCAAAATTTGTGTTATAACAGTATATTTTGTTCCCAATGTATAGGCAAAGGAAAAAGTCTCACTTGCCTCTAAAATTTACTATTTATAGTACATTTTAAAAAAAACATTAACTGTGCTTATAAACATTAGTCAGGCTCTTGTGAAAAAGCATTGTATTTCTACCCAGCGTCTAAAACTGATTTGAAGGAAATATTATGAATGGGCCTCCTTGCACCTGCAGACCTGAAAAGGGAATGCTTATCTGAAATCAGAACAAGGCATCCTTTTCCCAGTCTCTGTCAATATACAAAGGTTTCTGATGTATACTGATTTGCATGGCAGTTAAAAACATGCAAAAAATGTAAATTATAGCCAGTATAACTCAGAAAATTAGAGATCAGCATAAACTGCTGTACTTTTGTGATATAGCTACAAGTCTCAAATTATATGTCTTTACAGTGCAAATTAGATGCTTAAAGCAGAATAGAAATTTAGGTATCAGTTACAAAGGAAATCTTGTTCCCTTGCTCAGTAGTTTACACCAGGAAAATGTTGAGGGCAATAAAGCCATACAAAAGAGACCAGAAGCTGCATAAGACCAGCATAACTTTGAGTTTAATTTTTAAAGCAGAATTTATAGGTCTCGAACACATAGTTTATTTTTAATAACAAATATATAGTGAGCAGTGGGGGATGTTATTAATCAAATCCAAAGATTTCTGATGTAGAAAAAATTATTGCAGTTTGTTTTTTAACTATCTCTGGTGGAAATTACCCATGGCTAGAGAAATAATAGCACTATATACTGGTTAATAAATAACCAGAAAACATAAAGTATATCTAGTGATTAATATTTGAAGAGTTAATGTAGCAACATTGTTTCCACATTTACTTATTTTAAAAGATAAAGAACTTTCACTACCTACATTTTTATATAGCAGTATAAGTGTAACAAATTTCAGATATCACAGTTTCTTTTTAAAAAGCGGTAACTATTATTAAAATGAAATTTCACCTTCTGTTAATTCAACTATCAATTATTTATTCTTTTCAACAACAACCAACTAGATTAACATTATTCTGTGACCGTAGCATTACTTCCCCTCAAAACGTTGCATAGCATAAGTGTTCCCAGAATTCTTTATGCTTACCTAAAGTGATTGGATATTTAAAAGAACCAAGGTATAATTAACAAAAAATTCATCCTTCTAAATTATTTGCATAATAAGCACCCAAATTAATTCATCTTGAAGCAATGGCAACACTTTCTGATAAATTAAAAATCATACATGTTTGCCCTCTAAGCTGACAGCAAAGTAGCTGATATGGTTTGGAAAATTCCAGAAAAATTCCTGTGCCCCAAAATAACTTATTCTCTTGTTACCAAATTATCTGAAATCTCACTACTTAATGGATTCTTTTTGGTTAAACATGGTATTAACCCTATGATTTTTTAAAGTTTTTAACATTGTATAATGGAAATTTTCAAATGCATACAGAATTAGAGAGAATGGTACAAGGGACCGCTATATACTCATCACCCAGCTTCACTAACCATCAACTCAAAGCCAACTTCTGTCATCTCTGCTCCTACCAGTACCCAATTCATCCCCTTCTCCCAACTAAATATTTTGAAAGAAATTTTTCATGTCATTTTATTTTAAAATATTTCAGTAAATAAAAATTTTATGGGAGGAGGAACACACTGTAACTAATCTTAAAGATGAATTTTTTAAAAAACTGAAACTTAGGGCAACAAGAATGGTCACAATGTTTAAAGGGAGCAATTGCAGAAGAGAAGGACACAAGGAATGGCAAAGACACAGTTTCAACCATTTACTTTTCAATAGTTCTATTATAGTTCCATTAAAAATATTTTTATTTAGAAAGTATGGATACACAATAGCTTTTTGATATGCATGTGTATGAGGAGGGAAAAACAACATGAGTAAATCTGCTTCCCCAGAGAAATGTTAATTGTTTTATTCCAATGAAATCACAGCAGGTACACCTTATAAAGTTTCAGTTTTAAGGATCCACCCATCCTTGCATGATTAGCTTTTCTCCTATCTACTGTATAATTTAAAGCAATATCCATATATGTGGCAAAATCTTTTTATCTCTTATTTTTCACTCTCCTTTTGCTATAAGTCCTTCAAAGAGTTATCCATAACTCTTGTCTCCGATTCTTCTCCTCATCTTCTCTTTGAATCCATTGTGAGCAGGCTTTCTTTATCACCTCTGCAGTCCACTCTCATAAGATCAGGGTAACCTCCACATTGCCAGATCTGATGTCCAATTCTTAATCTCCATCCTGCTTGATGTATCATCTGTTGGTGACTTGACACTGTTGACCTTGCCCTCCTTGGAAATAGTTTTGTTGGCTTCTTGGACCCACACTCTCTTGGTTTAAGCTCCTTCTCCACCTCTGATGTTGATTCTTCCTCATTTCTTAACCTCCAAATGTAGGAGTGGTTCAGAACTCACTTCTAAGAACTTCTCTGATCTAGTCTTGGGTCTTTTTTTTCTTTTTCTTTTTCTTTTTTTTTTGAGAAGGCTCACTGCAAGCTCCGCCTCCCGGGTTCAGGCCATTCTCCTGCCTCAGCCTCCCAAGTAGCTGGGACTGCAGGCGCCCGCCACGACACCCGGCTAATTTTTTGTATTTTTAGTAGAGACGGGGTTTCACCGTGTTAGCCAGGATGGTCTTGATCTCCTGACTTCGGGATCTGCCTGCCTCGGCCTCCCAAAGTGCTGGGATTATGGGCGTGAGACACCACGCCCGGCCCAGTCTTGGGTCTTAAATATCATTTCTACACTGACACCTCCAGAGTATTTATCTCTAATCCTGACCTGTTATCTGATCTCCAGAAGGTGCAGCAATTGTGTGAACCACATCTCCACTACATGCCTAAAGGCAAAAACCCTAACGCATTCAAAACCAAACTCCATTTTCTTGTCCAGTCTTCATAGTAACACTGTGAGAGAGGTCCCTATTTTTGAAGCAAAGAAACAGGAGCGGAGGGGATAAGTAACTTGCCCAATGTCACCTATCTAGTAAGTAGGAGAGATGGGATTTGAACGTAGTAGAGAAAGCCTGAATTATGCTTCAGAATATGAGCTTCCTAAGCAGTCTTCATCATTTCAAACCTTTGTCCACCCTTTCTACTCAGAACTTTTCCCTAGCTCCCCCATTGTCTTCAGGCTCCTCATACAACTTCCTCCCAGCGTTGCTATGGACACACCCACGTGTGACCTCCTTGAGGGGAGAAGCTGCTTATATTTTTGTGTGTCCAGTGCTTGGTACACAGTAGGTCTTCACAAAGTATCTGGAGTAAATGACCCCATGGATAACTTGAGGATAATAGTGAGCAATCTAAAATTGGGCAGCTAAGCAAATTCTCCCTAATCAGTTCTAAGCCTCACTAGAATTTGAACTTAGAGAAATAAAGTTTTCTTTTAAAAGTGGGTTACACCATAAAGGACACTTGTTTCTGTTTTCCCAGCCCATACCAGAAAGCAGTCTCTTGACCTTCTGGGCAAATCATTAGCAAAGATTAAAAGCTGAGACTTAGTACTCTTTAATCTTATTTTTCAAAGTCTGTCTTGTTTTCAAACTTTCTGTGACAATTATTTCTATTGTTGATAATAAAATATAAAAAGTGATCCTAATTCTTTACCCTTGGTATCAACTTTAAAATTGATTTTGATTTAGATTATGAAAACTGGAATTTGTAGTAGTTTTCAACTAAGTACTTTAAAAATTAATAAAAAACCCAAGCTATTCTAACTGCTTTAATTACTATTCATTCAGACTTTCTTAAAGCACATACAGCTTTATGACAGGCACTATACTGAGTTCTGGAGTTAAAAAATAACAATAGTTAAGTTTTGTGTATTATTTACTGTAGGCCAGGCACCCTCCTAGACACATTATATGAAAATATATTATTTAATGCTTACAACCCTCTTAGTTATATACTGTTATTCCCATTGTATAGGTAAGCAAACTAATTAAAGAGGCATTGAATAACTTCTTCAAGATCTCTTAACTAATAAATAATGGTCCCAGAATTCTGATCTGTGTGGTTTGAGTCAGCATTCTGAATCATAATTATATAGACATATAGATTGCTTTTCAAAGGTGAGAGGAGTCCCTACCTTGAACCTTGGAAGGTTCAGCTCTAGCCGTCCTCAGACCATGACCTCAACCATGGGCAGGGAGTCCATGGGGCTTGCTCAAGTAGCGTCTGTCACCCCCTCTAGATCATCTCCAGAATTCTTAGCCTAAACAGCCTCAGGCTACTTTTATGGCCTGCCATCTGGAGGTAAACTGAGTCACCCCTGTGCCAAATCCTAGGTGAAGATGGCCAAGGACACTGACACAGGAGAAGTAAACAGAGCTTGGACATGCGAGCTGAAGTGTGCATGTAGGTAAACGACAGGCTACCTGTGCTGCAGAACAAATCTAGAGGTGGGAGAAAAGAGGGGAAGATCATGGCCGGAGAGGCAACACTTCACACACTGCTCAGTTCCTAATCAGAAATCTGGAGGTGAATATTCCAAATTCAGACCTAGCCTTCCAGGTCATTATGCATATATATTTATCAAGGAAGGAAGATAGAACTTGTTTTACCTGTGGGTTTCTTTGCCTGGTTTGTAGCTGTTAAATATTTAGTCTGGTATGCTCACTGCTATTTGTGCTCTTGCTGTTGGCCCTGACAAAGTTAGGGGCAGACTTGTCTACTAGTTTAAATATTACTGGCGGCCGGGTGCAGTGGCTCACACCTGTAATCCCATCACTTTGGGAGGCTGAGGTGGGAGGATCACTTGATGTCAGGAGTTCGAGACCAGCCTGGCCAACATGGTGAAACCCCATCTTTACTAAAAATACAAAAATTAGCCGGGCATGGCAGTGCGCAGCTGTAGTCCCAGATTCTTGACAGACTGAGGCACAAGAATTGCTGGATCCCAGGAGGTTGCAGTGAGCCAAGATCATGCCACGGCACTCCAGCCTGGGCAACAGAGCCTGGGCAACAGAGCGAGACTGCATCTCAAAAATAGATACATAAATAACAAACAAATAAATATTATTTGGGGGGAGACAAAGAAAGCACCAGAGACCATTGCATAAGGTAGTCTGGTAGTCTTGACTACCTCATGTCAAAGTGCCTTTATATTTTAGTAACTAAATCCCTTTTGGTAATCTTCGAGATGTGTACAGATTATACAAAATTTTACTCTCTTGCAAATCATGTTATAATGAGAGTCAAATGTATGCATAGTGTTAATTTAGTTTTACTTATTTCCCACTATTATTTTAAAAAATATTTTAGAAGGCCAAGCACAGTGGCTCATACCTGTAATCCCAGCACTTTTAGAGGCAGAGGTGGGCGGATCACGAGGTCAGGAGTTTGAGATCAGCCTGGCCAACATGGTGAAACCCTGTCTCCACTAAAAATACAAAAATTAGCTGTGTGGTTGTGCACACCTATAATCTCAGCTACTCAGGAGGCTGAGGCAGGAGAGTTGTTTGAACCCGTGAGGTAGAGGTTGCAGTGAGCTGAGATTGCGCCATTGTACTCCAACCTGACAACAGAGCGAGACTTCATCTCAAAAAAAAAAAAAAAAAACTTAGGAAAGAACATTTTACTGATGCGAATGACCTAATTTGGTCAAATTATTCAGCTAGCATGTATTTGATATTTAATATCTATAAATGAATGACTATATAGAAAAAGCAGTGCCATACTACATTCATGGAGTAAAAGGACTATTTTTCAACTTAAAGTCAATCTTAATGTAACCTTATTTCATCTTTCACAGTAAGTAAATTATTTGATTTACACACCAAAAAAATGTATTGAAAGTCAGAATGATTTCCATTGGGATTTTATAATTTAATTAAAACAGACCCAACTTTAAACAAAAGTGCTAAGATCAACTCTTGCTAGGAAGCTACTAATATTAAACAGATATATTTAAATTATCTTCCTGCAGTTATTGAAAAAAGTCCTTAACTAATATTAGTTTAGAAAACAAAAATAAGATTATTAACTTAAAATTGCATTGTTAAAGTGTTCTTATCAGATATATACTTTTAAGATGATTTTTAAAGATGCTTCTATTTTGAGTGCTATTATCCAAAGTACTAAATGTGCATTTTTAGGCCAAGAGCAGTGGCTCACACCTGTAATAACAGCACTTTGGAGACCAAGGTGGGTGGATCACCTGAAGTTAGGAGTTCGAGACCAGCCTGGCCAATATGGTGAAACCCCGTCTCTACTAAAAATACAAAAATTAGCCAGGCATGGTGGCGGGCACCTGTAATCCCAGCTACTCAGGAGACTGAGGCAGGAGAATCGCCCGAACCCAGAAGGCCGAGGTTGCAGTGAGCCGAGATCACGCCACTGTACTCCAGCCTAGGAGAGAAAAAGTGAGACTTTGTCTAAAATAAAATAAAATAAAATATAAAAGTTCATTTTATAAAGCAGCATATAAGGTCTTATAAAGTGGCCTTTCATGCTGACCTCATCAGTGAGCCAACCATCACTGCTGGAATGGTTTTAGGCGTGCTCTGTCTCTGCCAGGTATTTTATTGTTGTTTTGCTTTTTTTGTAATCAACAAATACTGTTACATTTGTTAAGGACAGAATCTGTTGCTATTCCAGATAAATGTTGGTATAGTTTGTTTATTCTAGAGGATTGCCAAAAATTGTACAGTCTCGTGATAGGACAAGGTAAAAAGCAGAGTAGCTGTCAAGGGCTAGTTCAAGTCAAAGTTCATGGAAGAGACCAAGTTTGGAAGTGGAGAGAAGGACTGCTGATGAAGACAGGAGGATGAAAAGCTAGAAATATTCCAGCTCTGAAAAATTGTACCAAATATATCTTATTAGGTATGTGAGATGTGCGGTGGATTTGGGCCAGGAATGTTTTGGTGTTTTCCATGGTTTTGGACTCAACTTCCTTTTAGGATAAAACGGGTTGATATTTCAAGATCTGCCAATAGTAAATGAAGCCACAGTTAAAAGTACTGCTGTTTCATGTGTACATGTGGTACAAGGGTTCTTTCCTTGGAATTGAACAACAAACAGCTTCCCAGGTAAAGGCATTTTTTTTTTTTTCTGATTTTAGTAAGGACCATATATTTAGGATAATTTCTTAGTAACCGTTACAGGTACTAGGTAGGGAAGGGGGCTGGGTGAAAAGCTTCATCCTTATGGAATGAAGGATTACCACTATGCTTTAAAGGATCATTAGAATATTATGAGGTCAAACAAAGAAAATAATTAAAAGGAAAATTCAAAATTCTACAAGGACTGGATTGACAGGATTTATATTAAGGAGTATCAAATAGGGAATGTCTTCTCTAATTGCCTGCTGGAGAGGTGCAAAGAGGCCAGGCTGGGTAGGCTTAGTCATGTAAGGTATTCATTGACTGCAATAGAACAAAGGATGCAAAGAAGTTTTGGGGTAGCCAGGACTTGCTGTAGAACTGGCTGTTCTAGTTGGAAACAAAGACACTATTGTATCTGAACTGTATTGTTGGCAGCAAAATGACTGGCTGGTCTCTTTCTTAGTACAAACCATACCTCCCAAGGTATTGCTCCATTGTCTTTTTGTGCATTTGGTTTGGATTTTTATGGGGAATTGAAGACAAGTGGATCATGAAGTGCAAAGTAAAATGCTCTAGAAATGACAGATGGGGCCCAATTTCCAAGAAAATTCATCTGGACAGTGGCAGCACTGAGAAAAGAAAAGAAACATTGAAGAAGGGAGTCACTTTCAGGCATCCTTGGTTTTGGTTAAAAAGGTCCCTTTTGTTGAGCGTGTCAGTCACTACCAGCTAGAACAAGGGCCCTAAGGTGAGGGCCAATGTATATAATCAGAGAGCCTGACCTCAGGTTGATACTGAAAATATGAGAACTAAATGGCACTACTACCAGTCTTTAGCTTAGAAGATATAGCATGTTTGATGCCTTGTGAAGAAGGTGTCCAAGGCCACATGATACTTTGTAACATCTGATGGGATTGTGATCACATGGCAGAAGGGAAGGGGGATCTTCAGCACGTGCCTGTGGCCCACTTAAGACAGCATAGCCAGATGGAGATTGGGCCTAGACCACCCTTCTAGGGCTGTCTGGGGCTGACAGTTGGCTACTTGGGGGTCAGCATAGCACTGATGCCAGAACTCACTGTTGCTTGAGGATTGATTATCTGGTTATAGACTTGTCTGGGCAGAGATTGACTTTTGGGCATTATGAAGTCAGACATCAGGGCTTTTTGGACAAATTCTGCCTCCTAGGGATATGTTTGAGGAAAAAATAAAAAGATATGTTACTTCTGACTGCTTTCTACTGGGGGGGTAGAAATGTTGAGTCAGCCAGAACGATCACTGGATGTTACACTCCTCCTTCTCACAGGGCAAACTTCTCAAAGACTGCCCAGATGGTATATGATATTTTCTCCTATACTGCATAATTTTCAATTCCTTTGGGATTAATCTTAAGAAAAAAAAAAAAAAAGCCCACATGCAGAACCAAAGTATTCTTGGCCCTTTGAACAAACTAGATGCTTCTAGCATGATACAAAAGAACATCAAGCTCCAGAGGACGCCAGAATTGGCCTCCAAGTTGTACAATATAAAGCTGCCCTAGTGTCAGAGGACCCACTAACTGGTCAGTCCACTTGAGGATCTTTGTTAGGGCTCTTCATTGACAATCAAGGAACTAAATACCCTGAAAGTCCAAAGAAATATTGAATTACCTCAATGTTTTGGAGCTTACCTCTCCAGCCTAGTGGCACTCTTATACATGAATTTCCTAGGTGGAATTTGGATTCCCAAAAACATTACCCTTAAAAGGGCAAACTCACCTTTCTAGGCCTCTGAGGATGCTGTACAGTAAGTGGTCCAGGATGGTCTAAATGAGTTGGTTACACGAGACCAGGTTGTTGGATGTTGCCTAGATATACAGTAGACTCTTCCATCCAAAAGATCACAAGAGGTGCCACATAAACACTGGGAGACTGACTGGAAATTACAGAATCTGAGAGGGCTTTACCAACAACTTCTATACCCATGGCACATTTGGTAAAAGATTTTTCATTCATTTTTAAAAAATTTTTTTCTGAGTTGTTGGTGTGCAAAAGTGAAAGGTGGTGGGAATCCGGGCTCTTTAGGGTTGTTCAGGAGCCAAGGAATCAGTGGCCACAGATACTCACACTGCATGTGAGATCACAGAAACCTAGAAATACAAAGTTTGGAGTTTGGTTGTCATTTGTTTGGGAATAGTGCAGAGCCTTCCAGGCCAGAAGAAACAGATCAACTTAGCTGTCTCTGCATAATCAATGGATATGCAATGTGGGTCTGACAAGGTGAAGAGACATCCTGTTCCCTCAGTCATGGTGAGGGTGTAGCTCCTGTATTTCCCATTCAAATATAAATTGGTTGTACATTTTGAAAGGCAGCTTGCGGGTCTTAGTAGATATGGCAGCGTTGAACCTGAAAGGTATTAAGTGTTAGAAGACAAAAGAGGTCTGAGGTCCAAGGGAAAGCTAAGTAGGAAACAGAGGGGCTCAGATATCAAAGTTTAGACCTAGGAAGTTGGATATTGGCAGATAATTTCATGTCTTTGAACAGGTTTGCTGCCGTTTGGCCAGTTTTTATTGATCTAGCTGCCTGGGCTGACTCTCAGTAGTAACCTAACAATACTGTGTGGTTTTTAACGGATGACGTATATTTGGGAACCAGACAGAATAAAGATGCAATCATGTAATAAAATGGCCCGGGAAATTCCTTAAGGAAGTTTTCTCTGGCCCTCCCACTCTCCCTTGAGGTGACATCGTCCTGTTATCTGCTGCCTGCTGCACGCTGCCTGTTCCATTTGATAGCACTGCTGTTAAGTTCTGTCTTATGTCAGGTTGTGCTGTTATTCTACAACAGGAACATATGCAGGTGCCCTATCCCTAAAACACTGCACAATGCCATGACTTAATTGCAAGTATTAAATAATAACAAAAAAATTCAGGGATGGAGAAGCCATCAAAATTACTACCTCAAAATTCCTTAAGAAGAGGAGTTTTCTGCTCTCCACTCCCAGATGATAATGTCCTTTCTCTTTTGACTAAATCTTGGCCCATTCTCTTCCTCTAATCAAGTAGCTTTTGATAATACTAACACAGCTACCTATGAGCAGGTAAAAATTCGTTATAGGAAAATCTTGGTCACCTAGAGTGCCTATGAAAGGTGATGTTTTAAGTAGTTAAATTCTATGGCCATTTATATTCTGACTCTTGCCTTTGAACATCTTTTCAACAAGTGTGTGTACACTTTCCTTTCTTGGTAAGTACATCATTTAAACTTTCTTTGATATTTGAAAAAAGCCTTGCAGTTATCCTTTGATCAGATTTGCAAATTTTCACCATTACCATTTAATCAATAAATGAATTCATTGCTTGAGGACCTGCTCAGTGCATTTCACATTGGACTAGTTGCTATGGGGACAGAGAGGAAGTAAGGTGTCAAGGAGATGGGGTGGCTGAGCCTGAGGAGCTGTGTGGGCATACAATACGAGATGGTGCTGTGGGGCGAGGTGGGTGGTTTGGGCCATTAGTGCTGTAGAGCTTTAGGCTTCTGATTCAGACAGGAAATAGGTCAAATGTGTTCTGATGCAAGACAGAACATTGCAGTCTTTTCTAAAGATTAATACTTAGTTTCAGTTTTTCTCATTTTTTAGGAGGGAATTAAAATCTAGTCCCCTGATTAATTGAAGGTTCCAGCTATTTAGATTTTATAATACATATGGTCCACCTTTTCTAGGCATAGTGTATTTTGCGAGATGGTCTTAAAATGCATCAGCACAAAGCAAAATCCATACTGTGTCTCCAATAGTACATATAATTATTTGCATTGTTTTTAGCTATTAGAAGAAACTTTTAAATGTGTGTGTAAAGACAGGAAAAACAGAAGTGCCAGTATTAATTTTTTAAATGAGTAGAGTGAGGATATCACAATGGCAAAATTCAGGGACAACCTGTGGGAAACAATAGTGCTTTGTGTGTGTGCAGAGAGCAGTGCAGAATGGCCAGAGGAGCAAGTGCAGTAGGAGGACAAAGCTTCCCCAGGGAGACGCACCCTGAGCTGAGCTCCAGAGTTGACCAAGAGAAGGGACAACATCGGGAGGAAGTTACCCGAATGTCACAGAAGTAAACAGAAAGAAAGAGCGAGCACATAGGATGTTTTGGGCAAGGCAGGGGAGACACCCATTCATCCTCTCCTTCAGTGAATACTTACTGAGCTCTTACACTGTGCCTGGTATTGCTCTAAGCCTCAGGGATATGGCAGAGAACCAAACAAAAAGATCTGCTCTCATGGAGCTTTTGTTCTAATTTAGAGAAACAGACATTTGACATATTAAAGAAATAGAATGTGTAGCACACCAGACAGCACTAAGTATCTAGCACCTTCTGTAGAGAGAAAGAAACCCAGATGGGTAGTCAAGAGTACTGGAGATGGAGGTATGATCTTAAGTAGGATAATTAGGGAAGGTCTCACCGAGAAGGTGCTATCTGAGCCAAGTCCCAGGGCCTCAGGGAGGGAAATATGAACAATATATCATCTGCCTCAATAACATATAACTTTCTAGTAGGATATTGACATTATAATCCAATAAATTCTTTAATTTTAGCTAAAATCGAATATGTGCTAATTATTTAATAAATATTTTTCAACAAGTGTATGGCAAGTACCATTCAAAGTATGAAAACATTATGAAACTAAAGGACAAAAGTTCTTGTTCTCATAAGTCTTATATTTTGGGGGAGGACAGACAAAATATTTTTTAAAATGTAGTTATACATAATTATCTAGTATGTTCAAAGGTGGTAAATACTATGGGAAAAAGTGGAGCAGGGTTGGGGGAGGATAGAGTTGCCATTTCAAGTAGATTAGATGAAGTAAGCCTCATTAAAAAAAGACCAGTGTTTGAGCCAAGCCCTCAAGGCAGTAAGAGAGTTAGCCTTGTGGGTAACTGGAGAAAGGGTAGAGAAATGAGAGGCTATGAAACAATGTGAGATATTTTTAATGTGTGGGAGGATTGAAGGACTGGTAGTGGCAGATTTTTGGTATCTGGAGCCTAGGCAGAGTGAATTAGCTTGTAAGACAAGAGGTGGTGGTCAGACAGGGTGATATGTGAAACTGGAATTGTAGAGAAGTTGCAGTTACTGGTAATTACAAGGTCTAAAGTTCTTAACATGGAAGCAAAGTAGCCAAATCAGGGTGGAGGACAAAATAATTGGAGGCGAAGAGAATAAGGAGCTGATGCATCTTGTATTGCAAAGATGATGTGTGTATATACAAAAATTGTCAGGAATTGACATAGGAGTACTGTTGGAGAAAATTATAGCAAGCAAGGAGGCAATATTTTCCAAAAATGAGACAGCATCTCCCTGTGGTTGGTAAATGTCAGTGAATGCCTGCAACAATTCAGGATAGTGGGTGATATAATGTAAGCTGCAAGTGTCAAAGCTCAGGGTGGGATGACTAGGGGATAGAGAGGAAGAAGTGCCTGTGAATAGCAGTAAGGACTCAAGAAGACGCTTACACATCTCCAAGCTCAAGGATATTTGGATTCTGGGAGAAACACCAGCCATTACTCTTGTGGTCAGGGGAAGACGAGTTCTCAGGGGAGAGCCAGGTTTCTGTTCAAGCAAGATGGTAAAGGGGACATTCAGATAAGGGACTGGGATATGGGCATTCCTTCTGGAAATGGACTGTGAATTTCAGAGGGCAAAGGGGATGGGTTTCTGGAGTTGTAAAGGAGTAGGAGATAAGGAGAAAAGAGGGGTTGTGCAGAGCCTTCTAGGGATTAGAATGTGTTGGGGGAATGAGGGTGAATCTGGGAGTCTTGGGCTTCTTGTAGAAACTGGTGCAATAAACATGGATAAGTGAGATTAGTCTTTGGGATCTCAAGGTAGATAGTGGTGATGATACTGTGAGTGATTGAGGGGCAAGGGGAGGTTCTGAGATTTGCTCTTGATTCTTATGGAAGGAAGAGACAAGGTCTAAGGAAGCCTGACTTAGTTTTGATGTGAGGCATTCACTCCACCCCATCTCCTGTCGAAAGCAACATGGACTTTTTTTGGGCGTCTTGAGACACTCTTGACTCCAGATGATTAAAGTGATTGCCTGAGAAATATACAACACCTGAGGATTATACCTGAAGGGGGCGCTGCAGGCAGAGAGAAGGTATGTACATTGATCATGACATAGGGCATTAGGGGAAAAGCAAAAGACAGCACCTTGGAGTTAATGGCAGGTAGATTTGTTAGAACTTTATGCTGTGGTCTAAACGTTTTTGCTTCTCCAAAATTCATGTATTGAAATGTAATCATCAATGTAATGACATTAAAGACGGGGCCTTTGGGAAATGACTTGGTCATGAAGATAGAACCCTGGTGAATTGTATTAGTGCACTTATGAAAAAGGCCTGTGGGAACTCGTCTGTCCCTTCTGCCATATGAAAACACAGCAAGAAGGTGACACCTATGAGGAAGGCACCCTCACCATACCACCCCATCTGTTGCTGCCTTTGTCTTGGTCTTGCCAGATTCCAAAACTGTGAGAAATAAATTCTGCTGTTTGTAAATTATCCAGTCTAAGGTATTTTGTTATAGCAGTCTGAATGGACTGAGACACTTGAGTACTCATGTGGTGGAAATAATTCCAGGTGTTTTGTTTTGTTTTATTTTGATTTGATTGTTTAGTAGGGTAGTAATGTGATCACACTGTATCAGTGAAAGAAACTGGTAATGTAGTTAGTGATTTTTAGTGGTAAATGGTGTTTGTAAGAGACTCTGAGAACATTGTTACATTAAAGCAAATGATCAATAAGGAGGGCCTCATCTAGGATGGATCCATGGGAATGAAAAGAGGGAGCAAGAAATACTAAAGACACTAAAGTAAAAGCAAAAAGTCTTGGTGACTGACAGGTTGCTGAGGCTGTGGTATAGAGAGGAGGCAAGGTTGACCACAAAGATTTAAATCAGAATAGATGGGAAAATAATGTAATTAATGGAACAGATCATTCAAGTCAGGAAGAGGAACATAATGTTTGAGACTCGAAGATTTTGAAGTTGTGGCAGGAATCTGAGTGGGTTGCCCTGCAGATAGTTGAAAGTTCAAGACAGAAGCTTGGGTGAGAGTTTGGAACTGAAGGTACCAATTTGGTGGTCATGTTCAAGGAAGTGAGGCTTGGAATCTGTTAGTTCATAGAGTCATCAGGCTGTAGAGTTGAGTGAGCAATGTGAAGATAGCCAAAGACATAACAGTCTTGAGAGTTGCTTGAGAATGAGAGAAGTGATAGAGTGCCCACTTACTGTTGAAAGACAGAGGAAATTTAAACATTGCTGAGTGCTAGTTGCTAAATGTAATTAAGAATTATTATTTGCCTTTGAGTGATCTATTAACTAGAGAGCTAGAGGAAATGATCTTGGTAATGAGGAGAGATATTTTTCTAATAAGAGAACAAAGACAATTTTGACTTGAGAAGAAGGAATATTATTTAGATTTTCTTGATAATACAAAGGTAAAGTTAGGGTCATATCTTAAATGAGAGGACTTGGTATGAGTTCTTATGGATTTCATGAGAAAGAATTAGAACAGTGAAAGTGAAAACATATGATGGAAAGTCAACAAGAAATTAATGAAAGCAGAGTCTAGGAACTAGATGAGGTGAGAAAGAAATTTGGAGGGAACCCAATTCTTAATAGGCTTCTGGCAGTGTCCCATAAGGCAGCCTCAGATAAGCAAATATTGCTTAGGATGCATCATCCCATTTGTGTCTGACCTCCTGTTCACTTTCAACTCCATGTTTTAGAGTTCCTGAACCAGTAGCCTGCTTTCTGTCTCCTCCTCTGGCTCCTCTTGAATTTGTTATTTATTCTGCTTCTCTTTGGTTTTTCATACCTAAGAACTCATTCATGGTTCCGTTATCCAGTGGCTCCTCTATAGCTCATGAGAATTTCCTGCTGCAGCTCGTGGCCCCAGAGAGTCCTAATGGCTCTGTCCATGGTGGAGGTAGTGAGGTGTGGGGGGTGTCTTGGGTAAGACAGAAAAACCTTGAGCAAGGTGATGAATACATTGTAAATTTAGCTGTTTCTAGTGCTGATAACAAAGATAGGGGAGCATAAAAATAAGAGCTGTGACCTTTGAAAGAATAGAGATTGATAAGTGTTACAAGATGGAAGTTGGGGAGAATCTCATAAGTAGCCAGTGGGAACAAGGAGAATATATTTCCAAAGCACTGTTTGAACACTTCCCCAAGGAATGATGAACTCTGCATAAAGCTGACTTTTGATGAAGGAGAAACAGTAGCTGGACCATTTGGGGAAATATGGAGAATATGGAATAAGAATTTTATAGGACAATATGGACTATGGTTCATAATACAGTATCAATATTAAATTTTCTGAATTTATCACTTCTACTGTGCTATATGTTTTCAAATTTCTACCAATGATATTAAACTGAACAAATGTTAATTGAAAATTATAAGATATTAAAGTACTATGGAAGATTATCTATCCTATAAGATACAGTTAACATATTTTATGATAATTCAGAGTTCCTTTTTGTCTGAGTCTCCAAAATAAAATGAATTTTAGAAAAGACAAATATTTAGAGTCACATTTGGCACTGAGGATAGAAGAGAATTTACTTTAGAGAACAGGATATAAAGTGTAATATTGATGTGTAGTTCAAACTATATTAGTATTACTATTGATCATAATATTAGCTTGGTGCTAAAGTAATTGCGATTTTTGACATTACTTTCAATGGCCAAAACCGCAGTTACTTTAGCACCAACCTAATAGTACTAATTACCAGGATACTTAATCTTACATTGGTATCACTACCTACTCCGTTAAATTTCTTAGGCTGCCGAGAGTTGGCAAGAAATTGCAAGCAGAATATAACAAATAAGTTTTGAATTTGAAAATATTTTTTTATTATCTCACAAACAAGTTCAATCCATATGAAGAAGCATTAAAATAAATTAATCTGAATATAAGAGGATATGTAAATCAAATGCCATATATGCCGTATAGGGATAAACAACTTTAATGAACCACTATCTAATCTGTAATAAACAACAACAACAAAATAAAAACATAAGCTGTCACTGGCTTTTTTTCTAAAAATCATATAGTGTAGTTTAATGTTTTGCTACATACTGGCAGGAAAGAAATAAATATTCCTTTACTGTGCACTGGCTGTCTTTTATCTAACAAATAATCCATCTAAGTTAATTTACAGTGCTAATTGTAAATAAACTTTATTGATATAATTTACATCAATAAACTGCATTTATTTAAAATGTCAGTGGATGAGTTTTGCCAGATGTATAGACCTCTGCAGCTATGTACCACTACCGTCAACATACAGAACCCTTCCACCCACTAAAGTTTTGCTCATGCCTCTTTACTGACAGTGCCAAAACATAAAACAGGGAATAATCAGTGTGCATTATTGGGCAACTGTTTTATCTAATGTATAGGGATTTTGGTGGCCCTTTTTTAAAAAGCAAAAGCAAAAACAATTCCCTTTATTGAAGTTGTTGTTGTTGTTGTTGTTGCTGTTGTTTTGAGATGGAGTTTCACTCTTGTCGCCCAGGCTAGAGTTCAATGGCGTGATCTCAGATCACTGCAACCTCTGCCTCCCAGGTTCAAATGATTCTCCTGCCTCAGCCTCCTGAGTAGCTGAGATTACAGGTGCCCACCACGATGCCCGGCTAATTTTTGTATTTTTAGTAGAGACAGGGTTTCGCCATGTTGGTCAGGCTGGTCTTGAACTCCTCACCTCAGGTAATCTGCCCGCCTCAGCCTCCCAAAGTGCTGGGATTACAGGCATGAGCCACCATGCCTGGTCTTTGGTGACCTTTTAAAATAAATCTTTCCTATTATAAATTGTATCTTAAGACAGTCCCATAAACTCACAGAACTGTACATACTATAAAGCAAATGTTCTCCGCCAATCATGTCACTGTAAGTTGCACTCTACTTTTCAAAATGTTTTCACAGCTCAGTGGAGGAACACAGCACATAACGAGGGGAACATTTTTCCTGCATCATCAACGAGGAAGCAAAGCTTCAGCAAAGTTAGTTTATGAAGCGGAGGCCAGCGAATAGGCAGGGTTAGGAGAAGAACAAGTTGCCTTCTCCTCTGTTCCAGATTTGGCTTTTAAGACAGAGCTAGAAATTCACAAATGGAAACAGCGACTGCGAACACCACTTCCTATGCTACTGCCTAATTAGCATGCAGCTCAGAGCTGTCCCCTGGCAAGAGCCTGGGGAAACATGGTTGTAAAAGGACAGCTCTCCCCTCTGCTGAACAAGTGCCAACCAATCTGCTTTATGCTCTCAGTGAAGTGTTCAGGCTGGGGCTTTTTCATGCTAAAACTCAGTTTCCCTGTGCATAGAGAAAAAAAATGAATTTTGAAAAGGGTACCAAAGTATTTAGGAGAGTCTCTGACTCCAAGGATGGAAAATAATCTTACTAGGGAGAATCTAACATTCTTATCTTTAGAGCGGGAAAATAGGATTACCTTAGCACCGATGATAAGAAAAGTAATGACATACTACTTATATTAAAGAATTATCTGGAGGTACTGGGGATTACTGTTGACTCGTCACTTAAGAACTAATAATAGTACTAATTAGCCAGAGGTTTTCAGTCATGCTTTGGGAAAATTCTCTTTTTTATGTTATTCTCTATTCTACCTAAGACAGTGTTTACAAGAAAAGGTTCTGTCATCAGAACTGGGTTCAAACTTGGTCTCTGTATTTACCACTTCGGTGACTTTATGTGAGACAGCCTCTCTAAGCTGTAGTTTTCCATCTGTAAAATGGGCATAGCAGAACTTTCCTCATGGGAACTTTATGAAGCTTCAGGTAGATCATTTATATAAAGTGCTTGGCATAGGGCCAACACAGTGTAATACACAGATACTTGTTCTTTTTTTTTTTTTTTTTTTTTTTTTTTGAGACGGAGTCTGGCTCTGTTGCCCAGGCTGGAGTGCAGTGGCCGGATCTCAGCTCACTGCAAGCCCCGCCTCCCGGGTTCACGCCATTCTCCTGCCTCAGCCTCCCGAGTAGCTGGGAGTACAGGCGCCCGCCACCTCGCCCGGCTAATTTTTTTTGTATTTTAGTAGAGATGGGGTTTCACCGTGTTAGCCAGGATGGTCTCGATCTCCTGAACTCGTGATCCGCCCGTCTCGGCCTCCCAAAGTGCTGGGATTACAGGCTTGAGCCACCGCGCCCGGCCAGATACTTGTTTTTTTAAATTTTCTCTAATTTTATTGTACTGTATATATAGATTTAATTTTCAAGTGCAGAGTCAAAACATGTTAAACACATTCTTGAATTTTGAAATGTGATTACAGGAAAACCAAATCCTAAGTGACCTAAAATTCATGTTGGATTCTAATTTACCAGTATATGTTTTTTACTTAGCACTAAATTTCTTACAATATAGAGTGTTGCTTTGCTACCCTAATCAAGTTCACACCTGCAATGTGACTTTAAGTTTAAAAGATACATTGTAGAAAATGCATTCCTAATATCCTTGGGCATTTTTTTAAACCACCTTAATCATGTCATTTGAAGTTTGGACATGAATAGCAGAGTGCTTTTTTTTTTTTTAGTTGGAGAAACGAAACCCATACCTGCCAAGAGTTGGAAATGAAAATAGGACGAGCCCCTGAAACTCTAGTGTGTTAGACTGAAAACATTATTTAGAGGAACAGAGTGGGAAACCGGTGAATATTTTGGCTTTTATAGAAAGGGAGTGTGCCTCATAAACAGGACAGTTGGAATGTATGGAAAATTTCCAGTGAAAACAAGACACAAAGCACATGACTAATAATTGCTTTTCCAAGTTAGACAAATGCAGCTTTAACCAGAATTTGCTCCTGAGGGGCCTTGGGGGCCCTCCTTGAATCTTGAGACTTTGATCCTTTTTTCAAGTTCCAAGTCTAATGTAGGAAAAGCTATACAGATAGATGATATGGTTTTGATCCCATCTTTCTTCCTGTTTCTGCCATTCCTGAAAATTCCCAGCAGGTGAGTGTCAGAAGACAAATTGAAGTATTCAGCTAAATGAGCAACTGCAAAACTGAATTTATTCCTCTTCAAGAATTACTCTTCTTGTATGTTGAGTGACCATTTGGCTGCCAAGAGAAACTGCCTTGCCTAGGAAACAATATGGACTGCAAAATCAGTTTCAAACACAAATGACAAATCTTCCTTATGTTTTGTCATCTTCTTTCCACATCAAATATACATGTAAAGATGTGCAGAAGGCATAATCTGAAGATAATCAAACAGCTATTAACCAGATTTCTGCATTTCCCCTATCCTTCAAAACCAGCTTCAAGTCTACCTTTACGTTGAGAGAGTGCATCTTTAACTATGGTATTCTCTTTCTCCTTTCACATTTCCTGTAAACTCATCATGAATTGCCTTGTCTATTGTTTTGATTTCTCATTGAACAACAAAGGAATACTCTGTGTTTAGAGTGACCTTAGACTTCAGCTTTCCTGAGGAGTTTCAGTTTAACATCTTGCACCGGTACAATTAACAGTGCCCCTTTCAAGTTAAAAAGTGTCTCGTGTAGATCATAAATTATATAGTCACCCAAAGTGTGCAGCAATCAGAGCTTTTTCAGTGCGAAGTTGATTATGATGGGCATAAATGAATCATAATAAAACGATCTGATATGATCCCATCTGACTGGGCTTCTTGTGATGGCCCATTTCAAGAAGGATGTCATTAGTGGCTTCACAATGGTTCTTCTTGTAAATTCCCTCATGACCTAGAGTTTTGATTTATGCCATCCCAGACCACTTTAAGCTCTGACTCATGCTGGGATTGCCCTAACCAGGGCAGGGCAGACTAATGGAATGCATTGCATTGCCCTAACATTTCTTAACCTGCCCAAGGTTGAACATGGTTGTTTGTTTTTCTTTTGTTCTCAAAAATCTTTATGCTAGCATAAAGCCCTGTTATAATCACACAAATTACTCACTATGTAACAGGAGAAGTTGAAATTTGTTCCTGAAACATAAAGATTGTATATAATAAAAACCTTAAAAACCTATCTATTGAGAACCAAAGATATTAGTGCTGTTTCCTAACGCATTACAAGAAAATTCTGCTCAGTCAGGGGATACTCACCTTTGGAGGTACAAGGAACATTTGATGAATTCAAATTAGGTTTAGATCTGTGCAATAAGGAAAAGTAAGTGAATTTGGTGGTCCTGTACCTGAGGATGGCAGCATTAAAAAAGACTATTTTAATTTAGTAGCATGTCATTATATCTTCAAAGATCTTTAAAAATAAGCTAGTTCAGGTGAACTACACAATATCAGAAGACCAAGTGTAAGAAAATGGTAATCTGTGTTTGTGGAAACATAAAGATGAATTCATCTAGCTATGTATCATTATGTAAACATAGTTCCATTGCCTTTTGTGATAAATAGGTTTTGGAAATGAAGATTACTTAAAAATATATGTAGTCAAGACTTACAAAAACTCAGGAATTAAATTGCCAAATTAACCTCTACTTAGAATATTGTTTATTAATTACACATTTATTGAGTGTGTTCTAGTATATTGAGTGTATGTATGAGGCTCATAGACTGGATATACAAAGAAAATGTATTTAAGCACCTTTCCTCCCAGGAACTGATAATCTAGTATTCTTACTTTTCCAAGGAAAAAAAACAAACATGAAGAAATACATCTCTTTAGTGTGGATGGTCTACTTCATATAAAGTGATTTTATGCTTAACATTTCTTTTAAAACATTTACATTTATTCTATTAGAGTCTCTTATTTATCTTTCAAAACTCAGATGAAAATTCATCAGTTAGGGATTGTGTTTATCTGCAAGTAAGAGGGTCTTTGAAAACAGGATTAAGTAAGATTCGAGTAAGACTTCTTTCACATCAGACCCAGTTCTGAGAGTAAACGAGCAGATACAGGGACTCCTTGGTATTCTAAGAGGCCTGGGCTGCTTTCCTCCTGTTGTCTTTAGCCTCAGCTTCTATGAGACAATTTCCCTCAAGTCTGAATAAGTCTGCTGCAGGTCCGGACATTACATCCATGTTCCAGGCAGAAAGAAGCAGGATGGGCATAAGGGGAATAAAAAGGAAAACAAAAAAACTTTTTTGAAAACTTTCACAGACGCCCCATTCAGAAACTTCTGCTTCCGTTTAAATTAGCATAATTAGTTATGCAATCATCATCATTGCAAGAGAAGGTGAGAATTGCAGCATTTCAGTTCCTCTCAATGCCACCTTCAACAAATCTAGGTCCGTTAGTTAAGAACATGCAGGCAAACAGCAATCTGTGCTACAATACTCTAATCATTTATCACCCTCTGGGGGAGATTATTATATAGACATTGCTAGTGCCCCACCCATGCTCTTTTTATAGGACTGGTGCACCCATCCTCAGCTGCTCTGCATTCTGGCTGTTTATGGCTCACAGTTGTCACTTTCTCAAAGGAATTGCCCTCCACCAAAAGGAGCCACATTGCTCAGAGATGCCTGGAACATCGACCCGCACCAACCTCACTCCTCCCCATACCAGGCTGCATGCAGCCATTGACCGTCTGATATGGGGTAGAAAACAGGCCCCAGGCTTCCAGGTGGAACAACTTTGTGTTGTCATTTGGGCTCAAAGCTATGGCAGGGGTCAGGTTGAGGCCAGACTCCCTTTGCACCAACGTATATGCTTGCTGCTTGCACCAACGTATATGCTTGCTCCCTGTCCCAGTAAGTCACTTGCTAACAATCTCTACTCCAGGGTCTTTCTCAGGGGAATTAAAACAATTGTTTTTTCTTGTAATGTCCTCATTCCCCCAGCTTCCTGCTGAGCTACTATATAAGAATTGAACATTATTGTACCACCTCCTTCTCTTCCAAATACACGTTCAGACTATCAAACCTAATCACTGGAACAGCAAACAGAGAAGGCAAGATAGAGAGGAATCCAAACTGGTTTTCACTAAACATAAATACTATTGTAGGTTTTCCTAAGTGAAAGTAGAGGCAAAATTACTTAGAGAAAATAGTTTGCCCCCTAAAGATACTTATTTTCATTTCCATGGTCTGAATGCCTGTTTTCTACAAGTTTGAAACAAATTAAACACTATGGTGGAGGCAAAGGAGAGGAATGTGCCAGCCCAGGCTGGGTGATACTACAGGATTGTAGTATTTCCTGAAAGCATCATTCAGAAGCCAACTACAAATATTTTGAATTTCATGAATTTTGTTCAATTAATTCTATATGAGCACAGTTTAAATAGGCATTGGTGGTATTTAGCAGCTAAAGTTTTGCCACAGATGTGTTATCGTTATTTTAATGACATCTGCTTCTTTGTCTATTTCAACAAATAGGTCCTTGCTCCCCCTGTTTTGAGGGATCATCTCAGGCACTAACTTCTCGGTAATATATCTTCTCTACCTCTTCGGAACCTCCCTACTCAAATCCACCTTTTTCGGAGAGCTTTCTGTGCTTCCTCCTTTTCTCTCATGCCCATTTACTTAATCCCTGGTAACGTTTAACTGACTTTTGTTTTGTTTTGTTTGCTGCACCTTATTTTCAAAGAAGTAGGCCTAAGCACCTACTCCTTGCCTTTATTTTTGTAGGGGCCTTTAGGAAACCTCAAATCAAAACTTGGAATAACTAGGTCGTGGCCAGTGATTAGAATGCCAATGTATTTATTTGTTTTAATTTTTATATTAAGTGATAGCATATATTATATTTCTCTGTAAAAGACAGATTCAGTAATCAAGTAATATATTTTTAAGGTATATTTACATGACCATGATATGTATATGTAGAAGGAGGAAAACCCAGTTATACTCTAAACTTTACTCTTAAGCATGCTCAATTTGTCTGATTTTGACTGTTATCAAAGCAGAATATGCATTAATTACAACAGTGTTTACTTGTTTTATTTTTTAAGGAAGTAGCTTTATATAGTTATCTAAATTTAATTTAATTTGTATAGTAAATGCAATTAGGAAAGGGATGTTGCCTGGAAAAAAAATGCATTTCTTACAAATCATTTTGTCTAGGAGTAACAGAAGAATCCAGAATAATTGATTCTAAATATCAAGTACTACAGTTTTTATCAGTTATAATTGTTCTTTTTGCCAGATAACCATGAACATCCTTTATATGTTGTTAAAATTTTATTGACTTTACTACAGAAAAAAACTAGAAATGTCTCTAAAAACTTTAACTTGATTCAATCACTTGACTTATGGAAAGATCCCATTCTAAACACTGAAACTTCTGTTGTCCTTTTTAGTTTTGGGAAGTTTGTTGGTCCATATTTTCCCCCGTTACTTCTATCAACTAAATATTTTCAAAATAATATGAATGAATGGCATCATCAAAAACAAAGAATACCTAAGTGGGTGTCATGAATGTCTTTTCCTGATTTTTGTGTACTCTGTCCTGTTGACGATGGATATTTATTATATTTTATGACAGATAGCTATGGAGGTAATTTCACATATGTCATAAACATTTAATTCTAGGAAATAATTTAAAAATTATTCAGCTTAAATCAATGTTCATGTTGCAAAATATGAATAAAATGCAGGTGTTCTAAGAGATTTTCAGTAAGCCAGTTCATAGTCATGCCAAAGTTGTATTTGTAATAGATTGGATGGATGTGTATATATTCAACGTTGTGGGCTTTTAAGAATCATTTTTAAACAGCTAAAATAAATGCAGCACTTTTTACTTAATAGCCATTTTTATATATTAGATTTTTTTTTTTTTTTTT
>NW_012101366.1:3254404-3262175 GCF_000951045.1 Mandrillus leucophaeus
GCCAGGATGGTCTTGATCTCCTGACCTCGTGATCCGCCCGTCTCGGCCTCCCAAAGTGCTGGGATTACAGGCTTGAGCCACCGCGCCCGGCCAGATGTATTTTTAAAACTTTATCTTTATGACCCAAGGGACTTTCATTTTAAAGACAGCATGTTACATTTACAACAAGTTTGAGGACACATAACATCTTTCTTTGTTTTTTGAACATAGAGCTTAATACACACATGAACATACACGTATGTATGTGTCTATATATATAATGTGTATGTATGCGTATATAGATAATATACCCATCATAGATAATATTAATTATAATGACATTACAACAGTTTTTTTATCGAATGCCTATTGTGCCCTGAGCACTCTGTTTGGCATGCTTTACCTTACTTCATCCTCACGTCAGCAATTTCATATGGTTATAGTTAGCCCTGTGTTACAGTGGAGAAGATGGAGGCTTGGAAAGTTTAGGTAACTAGCTTAGTAAGTAGCTGTGTTATGGGACATTGGAAGTTTCTTCCCAGTAACTATTTAGCAATACTATCTCATCACACAATGAGAAAATATAAGATGCACAGCACATGCTAACAGCTCCAGAAATACAATTACTTAGAATGTACACATTTATTGACAATATGCAATTAAATCTCTTTCTGATTTCTGTCAAGGCAGGTTTTGTTGTTGTTGTTTGTTTTGTTTGTTTTGTTTTGTTTGTTTGTTTTGAGATGGAGTCTTGCTCCGTCGCTCAGGCTGGAATGCAATGGCATGATCTTGCCTCACTGCAACCTCCGCCTTCCAAGTTCAATCTATTCTCCTGCCCCAGCCTCCCAAGTAGCTGGGATTACAGTATGTGCCACCACACTCAGCTAATTTTTTTGTATCTTTAGTAGAGACAGGGTTTCACTGTGCTACCCAAGATGGCTCAATCTCCTGATCTCGTGTTCTGCCCACCTCAGCCTCTCAAAGTGCTGAGACTACAGGTGTGAGCCACCGCTCCCAGCCTACCTGGTTACTTTCTCTAGATGGGAGATAGTAATGTGACATAAAACTGCTCCAGGGACTCCAGAACTGCTGGTACAGTTATACTTCTGAAGAACTAGGCCCCAAACCAATTTTTCTCAGAATTCCAGATGATAAAAATATTAGCATCTTTTTTGTGTGTGTGTGAGTCACAATGGATGTCAATTTTCTAACCCTTTTTATTTCTATTTTCTTCCTGCTCTTTCCTGAAAATTTTCACACAGCTATAGCAAAACAAAGAAAGTAGCTGGGACTACAGGCATGCACCACCATGCCTGGCTAATTTTTGTATTTTTAGTAGAGACAGGGTTTCACCATATTGATCAGGCTGGTCTCAAACTCCTGACCTCAGGTAATCCACCCACCTTGGCCTCCCAAAGTGCTGAGATTACAGGCATGAGCCACTGCACCCAGCCAGCAGTACATTTTTTTAAACTTTTATTTTAGAAACAGAGTGTACACGTGCAGGTTTGTTACCTGGTGTATTGTATGCTGCTGAGGTTTAGGGTATTAATGATCCCATCTCCCGGGTACTAAGCATAGTACCTGACAGTTTTTCAACTCTTGCTCCCCTCCCTACTTTCACCCTCTAGTAGTTGTCAGTGTCTGCTGTTCCCATGTTTATGTCCACGTGTATCCAATGTTTAGCTCTCACTTATAAGTGGTAACATGTGTTATTCGGTTTTCTGTTTCTGAGTTAATTTGCTAAGGATACTGGCCTCCAGCTACATCCATTGTGCTGTAAAGGACATGATTTTGCTCTATTTTATGGCTGTGTTGTGTTCCACGTTGTATATGTACCACATTTTCTTTATCTGGCCCACCACTGAAGGGCACCTAGGTTGATTCCGTGTCTTTGCTGTCATGGATAGCACTAAACATTTTTTTTTAATAACATGGGCTTTATGAGGCACTGAGAACTAAAACAAATGAGCACACGAGGAGGATCTGAAGATCTGTGCTTTAGCACATTATAATACTTCTTCCATTGGCTTAAAAATTTCCCTTGGGATCAATAAAACATAATCCTTATTAAAATGCAGTGTTTGAATATAAAGAACAAGGTGCACATTGCAACATCACTAGGCAAATAGCTGAACAAGCAGCAACCACAATCATAAAGTGGGAAAACCCACTCAGGCACACCCTCTAATGAGGTGTCAGTGCAGTGCTGAGGGCTGCTAGGAAACCATTGCTATAAAGTAGTTTTCCTGTAATGTTGGATGGGAGGGCAAATTAGCTATGTAGACCCAGAAGCTGATAACAAACTGTCCGTGTCTGTAAACAGCAGTCATGCATTGTTGTATATGCAGTGTAAAGATTTTTACTTTCACAGAACAGTGTGTTTGTATGTGTGTTGTGGGAGGAGAGGGAAGGAGAGAGTGTATGTGTGTTTGTGTGGGAAAGAGAGAAGAAATTCCTAGCACACGCTGACTAATAGCATTCATAATACTTTGAACATTCAGTGAAAATAATTCCTGTAATTGTTGATATAGGTATATTTGGCATTTTACTTACTTGCATATTTTTAATTAGAAAGAAATTTCTTAAAATGCTGCATGCCAAAGTGTATCTGGCATGTCTTCTGTGAAGCATAACCATGACACTCTCCAGAAATAATGTTTGACACTCTTCCCATGCAGTTCAATTTATGACCTTCCTCCAGTCCTGCAGAACCATGTGGCCACCCTCCTCCAGATCCATTTATGGGATCTTTTTTCCTGTAGCTATGTAGACCCTGAGAAATGTCAGCCCTGGAACCTGGAAAGTATTGACAGGACCAACATTTCTCTCCCTCTGGGTCATCATCGTTAGGCGTCTGAAATTTGAGAATAGAGATGGGCACTAGAACTTTTTAAAGAAAAGAATCAGAATACAAAGAAAACAGATTTTCACTTGTGAATTTGTTTTTGCCATGTGTACTAGGGAAGTAGGAGCCTTATCTGAGCTTGAAGCTAGGTTAACTTAGAACAGAGTCAGACAATTATTAGAAGCAAAGACCGGCATCCTAGATTCCGCAGCATCCCTTCCATGAGTCTACGGTACTTTAAATTTTTTTTTTTACTTGAGTGGCGTTAGGTGTACAAGTGGTTTTTGATTACGTGGATGAACTGTATGGTGATGAAGTCTGGGCTCTTATTGTTCCTATCAGCCAAATTGTGTACATTATACACGATAGGTAATTTTTCATCCCTCAGCCCTCTCCCAAACCCTTCTTCTGAGTCTCCAATGTCCATTAAACCCCTTTGTATGTCTTTGGGTACCTATAGCTTAGCTCTGACTTGTAAATAACATGTGCTATTTGATTTTTCATTCCTGAGCTACTTTGCTTAGGATAATGGCCTCCAATTCCATCCAAGTTGCTGCAAAAGACATTATTATTTTTTATGGCTGAGTGGTATTCCATGGTGTATATGTATACCAGATTTTCTTTGTGCACTCTTCCACTGATGGGCACTTAGATTGATTCCATATGTTTGCAATTGTGAATTGTACTGTGATAAACATGTGCACACAGATGTCTTTTTATAAGATAACTTCTTTTCCTTTGAGTAGATACACAGTTGTAGGACTGCTGAATCAAATGGTAGATCTACTTTGGAGACTGCAGTCTTTTTTGGAGTTATTTCAATTATATTATTGTATATAATCACTTGGAAAAAACGTTCCTTTTTTTCACAACCTTGCCAGCATCTGTTGTTTCTTGACTTTTTAATAATTGCCATTCTGACTGGCATGAGATGGCATCTCCTTGTGGTTTTGATTTGCATTTCTCTAATGATAGGCAATGTTGAGCTTTTTTTCAATGTTTGTTAGCCACATGAATGTCTTCTTTTGAGAAGTGTCTGTTCATGTTCTTTACCCTCTTTTTGACACTAGAGTCTTAACTGCCAACACAAAAGTCTTACCTGTTGAGTGAAAGTCTTGGTCAAGTCTGAACTGGAAATAGACTTAATTTCATGTTTCATTTGAGTCAAGGCTAAGAGTTGGCAAAAGTCAAATTCGGTCTGTGTCTTAGTTCATCTGTACTGCTAAGACAAAATGTTTGTGACTGGGTAATTTATAAACAATAGAAATTTCCTTCTTACAGTTCTGGAGGCTGGGGAGTCCAGGATTAAGGTGCCAGCGTCCAGTGTCTCGTGAGGGACTTCTTGCTGTGTCCTTACGTGATGGAAGCGCTGAAGGACCAAGAGAGCTAAAAGTTTTGGAGCTTTAATCCCATTCAGAAGGGTGGGGCCCTCATGACCTAATCATCTCCTAAAGGCCCCAGCTCTTAATACTATTGCATTAGAGGCTAAGTTTCAACGTATGAACTCGGGGGGACACACTCAGACCGTAGCAGTCTGCAAATGTGCATAACGTCTACACCTAAATTGGTTTTCTTTCTGGAAACAAAACGAAAAAGGTCACTCACTTTTCTGAACATTTTAGTAGCAAGCAGATTTTACAGTTTGGCAGCCTACAACAGATGGAAAATTTTTAGGCTAAGGAGTTTTCATACTTTGGGAAGCCAAGCTGGTGGTAAAGGAAGCACAAAATATTAGAGTTAACTTTAGTTCTTTGTGTTCTAGGCCAGGTCTAGAAAGGTTAGTGAAGTGAAGAAGTTTTGGACAATGTATATACAAAGTTGATATAAAGTGAAGGACAAAGGAGATACACAGAGGAGATGATAGAACATTAGAGGTATTAGGGAAAGATGTTTTCTACTTACTCCATTGAGTGTCCGGGGAAATACAGGGAAGGGTGCTCCATACCACCCCAGTTAGCACTTCTAGCTGTAAACACAGGAGTAAACACAGTTCCTCCCTCTCTACTCTTCTCCTACTACTTTCCCCTCTCATCCCCTTCCACCTCCAGGTCAGAACCGCTTTTATCCTGTATTTCCAGAATGTTGGGGAAAGTTGAGAGAGAAAGAGAAAAAGAGAAAACAGTTGGAATATGGCTAGCTAGAGATTCTGTGGTCTCTATTCCCTTTTAAATTACCATGACCATGTGAGATTGGGCACATACACACATGTGCATGAGTGTGCACACAGACACATAGTTTTCTTGCATATGTAATATATTTTTTAAAGAGATAAACATGGATTAGAAGAAAGAAAATGAGATGACAAAGAGAGATACTAAATGTGACTGCCTCTGGGGAGCAATCCTTAAATATACCCTCTTCCTCCACCCCAACCTATCCCTCTCTAAAGCAGAGTGAGTGGCACCTTCTCCCTGTTCTTCTACCACTTTGGTGAAATCTCTCTGTGTATCTTATACTATGTGATACTGTTTGCTTATATATGTCTCTCCTCATTTGGTCTGTGAGCTGCCTACATCCAGGATGTCCCTTTTCTTTACTCTGAGTGAGATGGACAGATCACACTGTGACTTCCAGTGTCCTTAGAACATCTCATGGTAAAGAATAGACTGTAGGAAGTATGTGATTGTTCTAGTAAAAACTCATGATAAAATGATGTATGACTCATTCTGTATCATAGTTTGCGTTTCAACCTATACTAACAAGCCCTATTTTAATTGTTTCAGCAGTTAGTGGATAGGGGGATAACGGCAAATAATTTCCAGGCACCACTATGTTATTATTAAACTATTATGGACATGTGCAGGAATCTATGGAAATGTGAATTGGTCATGATCTTAGATCTTTAGTCATCCAATCTGAGAAATTAAATTTACTAAAACAACTCATTCAGTTTAACCACTTTAATTCTAAAATATTAAATCATGCCAGTATGTCTGGTTCTGGTATTACTCAAGCCAAAATAATCAATATTCACACAATTAGAATTCCCAAGTTAATTACCTTATATGCCCATCAAGATTGTTTCGCAGAAAATTCATATCTGTGATTTAATGTGAATTTATATGTTGAGATTTATGTCTATAAACAATCATTTTTGTAGGAAAAACTCTAGAACCCAAAGCACCTATTTGCTTCAGAGAATATGAAATACAGTGAAACTTACTAAACTTACTAAAAAATTTGGAGGGTCCTTGCCCTCTACTATTGCAGCAGAATTGAAGCCAGACCCCCAAACCTGATCAAAATCACATTTTTGTCACTCTTCTTTCTCCCAAATTCATAACTAAATCATAATTATCAAGGTATCTGTTAATTCCAATGAGCAGGTCAACTCTTTCCAATAAATTATATATCTTTGTTGTTAGATTTTTGTAATAAAAGGTCCTCTTGTTTCAGTTTTTCAAAATGCGTTGTAGTCTAGAATTATATATGCTTTCTATTTTGAGAGTAAATTATAACTGTTTTCTCCTTCATTACAGAAGACAATATATGTGCATCTTCAAATGTGGCATCCTGTGCCAGGTGCCTTGCGCTGGGTCCAGAATGTGGATGGTGTGTTCAAGAGGTGTGCCTTTTTTTTTTTTTTTTTTTTTGCTTTTTCTCATGGTTGACTTGAGCTATAGCATGACTTCATTTTCCTAATATTCTGTGCCTTGAAGGTGCATCAGGAAAAAGAAAGATACTGCAGAACATAAGGAAAATTTTATTTGGTTTTATACTTGGAAATAGCATATCTGGCTGAATATAAAATAAAGCATAACCTTTTTATTAGGAAAATTACGGTAATTTTGAAATGAAGTACAAACCATTTTATGTTTTCCATCTGTTCTATAGAGAGAATTGGCAACCACAGCTAGTAACTTTTGATAGTTCAGTAGGCTTTGGTGTGGAATTCTTGCTTCAGCTTGAGGCATAAGGTTATGTATCCTGTTGTTCAAAATAACTGTTTTTCTGTTCTACCAAGATAAACAGATCCTAATAACAAAATTCTTAGTAAAACAATTACAATGCATTCCTTCTTTCTTGGCTCTAGGGTTGTTTTGTGAGTTTTCTTTTTTTGTCGGTAACCTAGAGTTAGAACTGCCTGTATCTAGTAAATTGCACTGAAGAAGCAATCTGCTAATTTGGGATTTCTTCTTGTATGAGATCACCTAAATAATTTTACACTTACTTATGTAGCTCCTGGGAATTGGAACAAACAAATGGGTCTTTAATGGCCTTTTGCTTGACATGGAGATAAGTCTGTAGCTTTTGTCTCCTCTGACTTAACAACTGTGCCTACTGTTATCCTTCCGACCTCCTTTATTACTTCTTAGAGAAAAAAGAAAGTTGAAAGGTAGCAACAAATAGTGGATATCATTTTCTTCTAGGAAGCAAGTCAGAATAGAGGTAGGGGAGGAGTTCAAGAAATGGTAGGCACGTCTGAAAGTAAGTCTCCCTACCGATAGCCTAAAGGCTTCCCAGATGGACTCTGGGCTCCACCAGTGAGAAAACCAAATGTCATTCATGAACTACAAAGTGCTTCATCAGAACCCGTGGAGCCAGGCATGTCACAGAGAGGACAATTTCAGAGTTTCTGGGTCCGATCCCATCACTTCCTGTGAGCCAAATGACCAAAAGAATTCGCTTTACTCTAGCATCTCCCTTTCTTCATCTCTATAACCTCAAATTTGGTGTTTGCTTCCAGGTTTTTCTCTGTCAAGAATGTTTCATGGCTTGTTATTTCCTGACCCCAAACCAGTACTTCATTTTAGATTTTTACTGCTTCACTAAGGAAAATCCTTAGAGTCCTGAAGTTTGTGCCAACTTGCTGTCAACTGCTGAATGCTTTAGTGAGGGTAGTTTGGAAGAGCCTTCAAAAGAGAAGCCCAGTTGTCAGCCACATGTAAGATGTTAGCCATAGAACATTAGATTTCAGAGGGACCCCTTCTCCCTCTCACACCT
>NW_012101366.1:3264335-3268041 GCF_000951045.1 Mandrillus leucophaeus
AACTACATATAGTAAGATAAATCAAGGTACACAGATGTGCACCACTCAATTAGATGCATGTAGTTTAAAGCAGCTCACAATTGTATCCAAGCCTTTGTCATTTCATTGCGGGTGGTCCTGTCCTGTCATTAATTTTTAAATAACCATTCTTGACACATTCCCTTCCCCATTCCAGAAATGTGCTATTTCTTCCAGACTCTGATTATCAGAAAAACAAAATCCATTACTTTCTTGGCACTGGGCATATTCCCAGTTTCCAATTAAAACTATGCTTTTTCCCATATTAAATAATGACACAGCCCAGTATGGACATTGTGAGCAACAGTTGGAAAGGAACATATGAAAATGAAAGTAATTAGATTGGTAAGGTTATAGCTATTCTCACCTTCCATTGTAAAAAATTATTTAGTGTGGTAAATAAATTCTTTTTAGAAAAAGAGAAAGAGAGAGGGTGAAACAAATATTATATGCTCTTGTTCACCTAATTCCAATTCAATACATCCACTAAACTCTGCCCTTAGATATTCCTATAATTACACATGCCTCTCTCGTCTGTGTTTTCTTTTGCCTTTTTCTTAGTACTGGAAAGTTTGAACATTATCCCTAAGCTGTTAACCATTTTTAGCTCTTTTTTGTGTAATTTGTATCTCCATACAAATATGCCTGTTTTTCTAATCGAATGCCAATTTTCAGCAGCTTATATATAAAGCTTACCATGTATCACTTGCCTCTAGTAAATATGACTACATCCTTAAAAATGTTTTATTCTTTTTTAAATTCTTGAGATGTGACAATTATAAGCTGCATTTTTTTATTTATTTATTTTTCTTATGCTCCTTTGTGCACACTGAAGCTGCATTTTAATGTTATAGTTGCCCAACCATCTTTAATGATTTTTTTCTTTTCCTGTTATCCTAATAGGTTTGTAGTCCTAGTTTTTCTGATCTATATGAGCCTGAGATTACTTCTAACATCCCCAATTTCTTATGCATTTCCATATCCCCAGCAAGACTATATACTAGAGCCTTTCCCATTGTTAATCTACCTGATTCTTCACGATCTTAATCCAGGCCATCGCCCCTTTCAGCACACATGTAATTCCATTATATTTCAGCTTTCATACTCAAATGAGTCTGGAAATACTTCCCAGTTCACACTTGAATTTAAGAGTAAGTTGTTAATATCATCTTTCCTGCAAATCTTTCAGAATTCTCAATACCTACCTCTTCACTCTTCATTTTCCTTCGACAGGATTTTCAAAATAGCAGAATTGAAAAACCCACACCTTAATATTTGCACATGAAGTAAATAGGAATTATATAATAGAATAGAAAAATAATTAATAAACAGTCTCTTAGTCTGTTTGGCTGCTATAGCAAAGTACCATAGATTGGGTGGCATACACAACAGTTTATTTTCTCATGGTTCTAGGGGATGGAAAGTCCAAGATTAAGGTGCTAGTGGATTTGGTTACTGGTGAGAAGTCTCATCCTGGCTTGCTATGTCCACACAGGACAGAGAGAAAGTGATAAAGAGAGAGAACACACATGCACAAGAGTGAGAGAGTGAAAGCTCTCCAGTATCTCTTCTTAGAAGGGCACTAATCCCATCATGTGGGCTCCATCCTCGTGACCTCATCTAAACCTAATCATATCTCCCAGAGACCCACTATTCAAATACCATCACATTGGAAGTTAGGGCTCCAACATATGAATTTTTCAGAACACAATTCAGCCAATAGCATTTGATACATAAATAATATTTTCAAAAGTCCATGGAATATTTTTAGAAATGAATTACACCTTAGGCAGGAAAACACAATTCTAAAAATAAAGCTGTTCTTATATGCCAATATCTATAAGCATGGCATAGTAAAATTTTAAATCAATACAAAATGATAAATAAATATTAAATAATGGCAAGTTTCAGAGAAGCCTCTCATAAATAATTCTATCTCCAAGAATAAATTGAAACTCTAGTCCTATAAGCCAATAATAATAGTAACAAGACTTTAAAATATATGAGTTGTTACTGAAGTTGTTGTTAGGAAAATTCACAACTGTAAGTGATTTTATTATTAAAGAAAAATGAATTCAGATGAACTAAGCATTCAAGGATATAAGAACAAGATAAACAAAAAAATTCATAAGAAAAACAGAAAAGAGTTCCTAAATTTAATAACAAAGCAAAATTAATGAAATGCAAAATAGGAAAAAAAGAATAAAATGAATGTATAAATCCAAGAGCTGGTTCTCTGTAAAGTCTAATGAAATAGATAAATTATTGGCAAATCTAATTAAGAAAAGAGGACAAAAATCAAATAACCTAATTATATAAACCATAATTATAGAAAAAATTTCAGAAAGAAGCCTTTAAGAAATATTAAGTACAAAAATCTATGATAAACTGTTTAAATCTTGAAAATATAGATAATTTTCTAGGAAAATATGTCTAAAATTGACTCAAGATAGAGAACCCTAAGCAACCTAATATGCAAGAAGTTTAAAAAGTTATAAATGTTTATAATTATAAAAATTATAATTACCTCCCTTAATAAGCAATACTCCCTAAAGACATTAGGTCTAAATGCTTTCATGAGAAGAAATGTTTCATTATCATTCAAATACTGAAGGAATACATTATCTCTGTGGTATATAAACTCTTATATCACTTTATTCATTTATTTATTTATTTATTTATTGTTGTCATTATTATTATTTTGAGATGGAGTCTCCCTCTGTCACCCAGGGTGGAGTACAGTGGCGTGATCTCAACTCGCTACAACCTCTGCCTCCCAGGTTCAAGCGATTCTCCTGCCTCAGCCCCCTGAATAGCTGAGATTACAGGCACCTGCCACCACGCCCAGCAATTTTGTTTTTGTATTTTAAGTAGAGACAGGGTTTCACCTTGTTGGCCAGGCTGGTCTTGAACTCTTGAACTCAGGTGATCCGCCCGCCTCAACTTCCCAAAGTGCTGGGATTTCAGGAGTGAGCCATCAAGCCCGGCCTAAACTATTCCATCACTTTAGAGGATGCCTAGAAGCTACTTAATTATTACAAGGTTAGCATAACTCTATTATCAAATTCTTAATAAAATTTTAGCAAATCAAATTAACTATATGTGATAAGAAGAAAAATATCACCAAACAAATAGACTTAAGCTAGAAAACCAAAGACAGTTGATTTTTGGAATTGATTTATTTTTATGATGTTAGTTTGCCAAAAAGAGATAAAACATTGCTATCTCAATAGATAACAAAAAATCATTCAATAAAATTTAGTGCCCATTTCTGACAAAACCTAAATTGAAGAATACTCCCTTAGGGTATATTAAAATCCTTCTCAAAAGTATACATAAATATGATTACATTTTTAAAACTTAAATAAGAGTTATAAACATTTTGAAAAGATAAAGCAAAATTATCATGCCATGGAAAATCCAAGCAAATCAAGTAAAGCTAACTATTGAATTTTTTAAAATTTTACTCTGGCAGGTTGTTTTTTAAAATATTCAAAAATCAGTGAATTTCCTTTGTAATATTAAATATAATGAAGAAAAATGATCAATTGTGTGATTATCTCATAAAAGCAACCTAGAATGTAAACTGTTTAGGAAGAAACTTTTAAAAAAGTATAAGATCTGGGGGTGGGGAGGGATGGCATTGGGAGTTATACCTGATGTAAACGACGAGTTGATGGGTGCTGAC
>NW_012101366.1:3268091-3272795 GCF_000951045.1 Mandrillus leucophaeus
GAGCCTTCAAAAGAGAAGCCCAGTTGTCAGCCACATGTAAGATGTTAGCCATAGAACATTAGATTTCAGAGGGACCCCTTCTCCCTCTCACACCTGCGACTGGGAGAAAATAATCTGGAGAGTCACAGCTTTGGGAATAACTGTCAGTCCTGCCATAGAAGGAGGGATTTTAAGTATTCGGAGGAGTCAGTTGTCCGATAGAAGGAGCTAAGTCAAGGAGAAAGGAGGTGGCTGCTGGAGGGGAGAAGGAAAATCTATCACTATTGGTGACATTCTTCAGATGGGATCTTAGGGAAAACAGTCAGAAACTCACTTGGGTGCTCATGTCCTCAAATATTCTATACAGCGCAGTTCAGCCTAGTTTATGTATTGAAAGAGCAGGCTCTGAAGAAACACTGAGTTGGATTCAAATCCCAGTTCCACCAGTTTCTAATGTTATAAACTTGCACATGTTACCTAACCACTTTGAACCTCAGATTTCCATACCTCTAAAATGGAAATACAAATTGAACCCTCCCCACAGTCTTTGTGAGGATGAAATGAAGCAATGTGGGAAGCATTGGGCACAGAGGCATGGCTTAAGAAATGGGAGTGAGGACTATATAGAACTTTGACAAGGCTCTGGAACAACTCATTCAGGGTTAGGAAACCAGGAGGAGTGCCTGCATTAATAACACAACCTCAGGGGAAGCAGCCAGTTTTAGGACTCAGCCACCATCCATGCCATTAACAGAAGGAGCTGTCCCCTCCCTGCTGGCTGACCTGATGTCATTGACAGGAAGAATGCATTATTTAATTTTGGAAGATCCCTCACCCTTTAGGTGCGGATGTGGCTGATGCCGATGATTCCTCAACCAGTAAGGCTGGAAGGAGAGGCAAGGGAGAGGCAGGCCCTTTTTTTTTTTTTTTTTTTTTTCCTGCTCACGATTAGGATAGATAAATGGTAACAAAGTAAACCTGGCTTGAATAATTTTCAAAGCTAGTCAAAAGCAAAAGGTCTCTAGAAAATTTAGACAGGATATATCCAGTTTGCTTGCACTATTATGCAGCATGTTAATCTGCCATTCCATGTACTTTGCTTTCTCTCCTTCTACACTACATAAGTAATTGGAAAGTAATTAGGATAGAAAGGGCATCATCAGTGTTACCTAGTTTAATGCCCCATGTTCCTTTCTAACATTATATATCTTGAAGAATTCCCTTCCTCTCCTACCTGTTATGTCTGATGCAGAGTGTCATGCATAGTTAGAGTTCAGAGTGCAGGCTTGGAGCATAGTTATACTTTCACAGCATATATGATAGGAAAAATTTCACTGTCAAAGGGAATATGATAGAATTCTCTCACTTCTGTGCAAATTGCTGTTTGGAAGTCAAAAAGACTCAGTCATGAGTAGGAAAAAAAAACCTTTTCATATATCTAGCCCCAGAATATTATATTAAATTGATGAAAATAACAACCAATAAAAAGCCAACCAGGTCAGGTGTAGTGGCTCACACCTGTAATTCTAGCACTTTGGGAGGCCGAGGCAGGCAGATCACCTAAGGTCAGGAGTTTGAGACCAACCTGGCCAACATGGTAAAACCCCATCTCTACAAAAGATACAATAGTTAGCTGGGTGTGGTGGTATGTGCCTGTAGTTCCAACTATTTGGGAGGCTGAGGCAAGATAATTTTTAGAAGCTGGGAGATGGAGGTTGCAGTGAGCCGAGATCGTGCCACTGCACTCCAGCCTGGATCAGGAGGGAGACTCTGTCTCCAAAATAGAGAGAAAAAAAAAAGCCAACCAGAGAAACTTCAGTCTGAGCTTTTCCTTCTCAAATAGGTTTTAGATGCAGAAAGTGGAGTAGGATTTTTGCTTGTGTTTTTCTTGTAGAAAAAGTAAAAACATAAGGATTAGAAGAAATTAAAATGATATAAAATACCAAAAATGCAATATTTGCTATGTCATTTTCTTTGAATGTAATTGAGATGATATACACTAAAAACATCAGTGATTTTCTTTCTTTTAAACAGGATTTCATTTCAGGTGGATCAAGAAGTGAACGTTGTGATATTGTTTCCAATTTAATAAGCAAAGGCTGCTCAGTTGATTCAATAGAATACCCATCTGTGCATGTTATAATACCCACTGAAAATGAAATTAATACCCAGGTGACACCAGGAGAAGTGTCTATCCAACTGCGTCCAGGTTTGGTCATTTTCAAATACATCTATAATGATTCTTAACTTGAAATTGCAACTTATTTTAATTTGCTCATTTTTAATATTATGTGGCAGGCAGTATTGTTATTGTAGAAACCACAGTGGACTCAGAATCAAGAAATTAGAATTCTAGTCTTTATAGTGCCTGCAGCCAGCTGTGTGTCTTCGGACACTGCAAACCTGACCACACTATATTCTAATTATGTGTTCTGTTCACATAATCTGATCAGGTTGTGATGTAATTGTGTTTTTCTACTCTACTGTGAGCCCTAGGAGCAAGGGGACATGTTTATTCCACTCTGTTTTTCCAATGCCTAGCAGAGCGCTAGCATGTAGTAAGCACTCCATAAGTATTTGTTAGCTTGATTGATCCACTTTGGAAGGGATCTTCCAAAATTAAATCAATCAAGCAATCAATATTTATGTGATTGTGATTTAATCACAACCAACTTGTGTTTAAAAGTTTATTACAAAGTTCTGAGAGCTTTTGTAATAGACTTTCAATCACAAGGCTGCAATTCATGATTATCATAATTACCTTGGGCCATTTTGTGATGGCCCCTGAGATTAATATACACCTTTTCTCCTATACCTCTTTTTTACTTCCCCTTCCTTCACAGTGTATTTCACAGTTTGGCCTATGTTGTAGGCCACTGGACATTATTCACTTTCCTCCACTGCTACAGAATCCTGGTGTAAAAACTACATATAGTAAGATAAATCAAGGTACACAGATGTGCACCACTCAATTAGATGCATGTAGTTTAAAGCAGCTCACAATTGTATCCAAGCCTTTGTCATTTCATTGCGGGTGGTCCTGTCCTGTCATTAATTTTTAAATAACCATTCTTGACACATTCCCTTCCCCATTCCAGAAATGTGCTATTTCTTCCAGACTCTGATTATCAGAAAAACAAAATCCATTACTTTCTTGGCACTGGGCATATTCCCAGTTTCCAATTAAAACTATGCTTTTTCCCATATTAAATAATGACACAGCCCAGTATGGACATTGTGAGCAACAGTTGGAAAGGAACATATGAAAATGAAAGTAATTAGATTGGTAAGGTTATAGCTATTCTCACCTTCCATTGTAAAAAATTATTTAGTGTGGTAAATAAATTCTTTTTAGAAAAAGAGAAAGAGAGAGGGTGAAACAAATATTATATGCTCTTGTTCACCTAATTCCAATTCAATACATCCACTAAACTCTGCCCTTAGATATTCCTATAATTACACATGCCTCTCTCGTCTGTGTTTTCTTTTGCCTTTTTCTTAGTACTGGAAAGTTTGAACATTATCCCTAAGCTGTTAACCATTTTTAGCTCTTTTTTGTGTAATTTGTATCTCCATACAAATATGCCTGTTTTTCTAATCGAATGCCAATTTTCAGCAGCTTATATATAAAGCTTACCATGTATCACTTGCCTCTAGTAAATATGACTACATCCTTAAAAATGTTTTATTCTTTTTTAAATTCTTGAGATGTGACAATTATAAGCTGCATTTTTTTATTTATTTATTTTTCTTATGCTCCTTTGTGCACACTGAAGCTGCATTTTAATGTTATAGTTGCCCAACCATCTTTAATGATTTTTTTCTTTTCCTGTTATCCTAATAGGTTTGTAGTCCTAGTTTTTCTGATCTATATGAGCCTGAGATTACTTCTAACATCCCCAATTTCTTATGCATTTCCATATCCCCAGCAAGACTATATACTAGAGCCTTTCCCATTGTTAATCTACCTGATTCTTCACGATCTTAATCCAGGCCATCGCCCCTTTCAGCACACATGTAATTCCATTATATTTCAGCTTTCATACTCAAATGAGTCTGGAAATACTTCCCAGTTCACACTTGAATTTAAGAGTAAGTTGTTAATATCATCTTTCCTGCAAATCTTTCAGAATTCTCAATACCTACCTCTTCACTCTTCATTTTCCTTCGACAGGATTTTCAAAATAGCAGAATTGAAAAACCCACACCTTAATATTTGCACATGAAGTAAATAGGAATTATATAATAGAATAGAAAAATAATTAATAAACAGTCTCTTAGTCTGTTTGGCTGCTATAGCAAAGTACCATAGATTGGGTGGCATACACAACAGTTTATTTTCTCATGGTTCTAGGGGATGGAAAGTCCAAGATTAAGGTGCTAGTGGATTTGGTTACTGGTGAGAAGTCTCATCCTGGCTTGCTATGTCCACACAGGACAGAGAGAAAGTGATAAAGAGAGAGAACACACATGCACAAGAGTGAGAGAGTGAAAGCTCTCCAGTATCTCTTCTTAGAAGGGCACTAATCCCATCATGTGGGCTCCATCCTCGTGACCTCATCTAAACCTAATCATATCTCCCAGAGACCCACTATTCAAATACCATCACATTGGAAGTTAGGGCTCCAACATATGAATTTTTCAGAACACAATTCAGCCAATAGCATTTGATACATAAATAATATTTTCAAAAGTCCATGGAATATTTTTAGAAATGAATTACAC
>NW_012101366.1:3277840-3329777 GCF_000951045.1 Mandrillus leucophaeus
ATGGCATTGGGAGTTATACCTGATGTAAACGACGAGTTGATGGGTGCTGACTAGTTGATGGGTGCATCACACCAACATGGCACAAGTATACATATGTAACAAACCTGCACATTGTGCACATGTACCCTAGAACTTAAAGTATAATAAAAAATAATAATAATTTTTTTAAAAAGTATAAGATCCATTGTGCTGCTTAATAGAAAATATGAATAAATGGAGAAGAATTTTATGCTCCTGAATATAATAGCATAATAATGACAGTTCTCTATAAATATAGTCTATAAATATAACAAAGTCCAAGTGAATCAATAAATGTAAGACAATCAATCCAAACCAAATCTGAATGAAGTTTTTTAAAACACATCTTCATTGAAACTTATTATGCATGTATCTTTGTATATAACCGCATATTTCTTTAGCATGCATTCCTCGCAGTAGAAATGCTAGGTCAAATGTATGACAATGTACTTACTTTTTAATGTATATTGTTACATTATTCACCAAAAAATTCGATATTCAGTTTAGCCTTTCATTAGTCAACCATGCCTGCTTTCATTCTTTTTGATGTCTGCTATTTGTTTAGTCCATTCGCTGTTTTCTTTTGCCTTTTTCCTAGAACTAGAAAGTTTAAACATTTTTCCTAAGCTGTTAATCATCTTCATCTCTCTTTTTTTGTGTGTGATTTGTGTCTCCTTACAAATATGCCTATTTTTCTAATTGAATCCTAATTTTTAGCAGTTTATTATATATTATTTGCCTATTATAAATATAAGTATATTCTTTTAAATGTCTTGCTCTTTTTTAAATACACAAGTATGAAAATTATCAGTTGCTTTTTTTCTACTGGTATGTCACAAATAATTTATACACTTCAATGAGTTTAGCTTGTTCTTTTTTGTAGATATAATGATGATTTAGTCCTTCTGAGACTAAAAATGAACAGTTCAAAAGTTGGAAAATTGTGTCAGTGCTATAGACAAGCAATGATAGTGGTAATGACACAGGAGAAAGCCCGGTAAACTTGAGGAGAATGGAGAGGTGGAATCCACAGGAGTTGGTGATTGATGGGCCATGTGGGACTCCCAGGATCTGGCAAGCAACTTAGTGTGGTAGGGAATTCTGCTCCTTATGAATGGAGTGGTGTTGATTTAACCTGGGATGTCTTGAGTTGAGAGAGACAGACTTAGCTATATGAGGCTGAAGCTTGGGGGAGAGATAGGACTTGGAGATAGAAGAGAAACAGGAGACATCAACAGGAGATGGTAAGTGAACGCAGTGGGGAAGAGATCATTGGGAGTAGGAGAGTGAAAAAAGAGAAATAATTTTATGTCAGTCATTGCGGAACTTGATTTTATTAAATTTCCCGCTACTATTTGAATTTCTATGTGCAAATTAGCATAATTGTCTAACGTGTGTAAGTCATCTTTTCCACATAGTTCCATGTGGCAGAACTAGTTTGTAATCCCCATATATAGCAAATATTTATTAAATTAAACTGAAAATAAGTTCTTAAAAATGAATTTGACATCAAAGATATATCCGTCTTAGGGCATAATATATAAAGCTAAATTCTGGCAACCCCAGATATATAGAAACATACTCCATGATGTAAAAGTCCTTTTCACCATGAGTTGAATCAGAGTCAAGGGCTTGATATAATGCATACCTAAGTGGAAAATGCATTGAGCTCTTAATATTAACTTTGACTTATCACTTTATTCTTCTCTGATAAAAATTTATGACTTCCAATGTAGCCTCTGTTAAGAATTTTTCGAGAATATATTCACTACATCATATCCTGACTAGGTTTCTTAAAAATGTTAGTAGGACTATATTTTAATTGAATGTTTTAAATGACATTAAAAAATAACATTTTCTTTAATTTTCACTTCTTAAATTATACCTTTTTCTTATTTTCACCTATGAATATTATGGAAAATGATAACAGAAGTAGGCTATTTGTCCTAGTTGATGTTCTCTAAGGAAACTGGATATTAACTCTTTAGGAAAATAGGAGAGAGAAGGGAATTCTCTAATTCTAATTTAGAAATAATACAATGTATAGGATAAGGATTAGTTTAACCTATATTTCACTAACTTAAGAAAATGTTTCAAACTTGGTTCATTTGAACAATGGGCAAAAAGAATCTTCTAATTTAGTGTAGATTTAGTAAGATTTTCCAGATATGCCTTACCTCTTTCTTAATTTCAAAATTTAGAAAACAAAACATAACTTGCACATTTTCTCTCCATCCCCTGGCACACATTCCTCACTTTTCCCACAGAAATTAGGAAATGTACTGGAGTCTGTACCTTGCCATTATAAACTGGTCCCATTTGGGGGCCCTTCTCCTTCCACTGCTGAAGTATAATGAATAGAAATCAGCTTATAATTCTTCCACTTACAGTTTTCCACATTTTCTCTTGGTTTTAAAATTTCATCTTATGCAGAATGCTTTTTACTTATCTTTTCCTAGTGTGCAGTCATGTTTGTTGTGCCCAGTACATCAAGAATGCTCACACCATTATTTGAGTAGTTTAAAAACTCATTTTAACCACTTTTTATTCTTTGTATTCAAACCAATCATTGGCAATAGCTCTAAGTAGGTAATTAACTCTCCTCCATGTCTTCTTTCTAATTCTGTCACAGACTCACTTCTTCCCTTTAAAGCTAGTGGGAGGAAATGAGGGTCTGAGTTCTTAGAATCTCAAAAGGCACAAGGATAAAGCTTTCCTGGAGATAATATAAGTGGTGGCAGGAACATTTGGGAGCCAGATGATACTGTTTTCCTCTTAGAGAAACTCTGTGGAAGCTCTCCCTACACTGTGGGAAATAATTCTAGATACTGACTTCTTTCTGTGGTAAATATGTGGGCCCTTTGAAATGTTGTACCAAAATGTGCTTCAAATATAGTTTAGTTATAAAACATTTATGGGTGACTGTGTATGTGCCAACTACAGAGGCTTCAGAGACGAAGAAACAGTTCTTACCCTAGTGTTGCTTAAAATCTAGTAGTAGTAAGTAATAATTACTAACATATGCATTTACTATATATGCAATACTATGGTAAATATTTCACATAGATTATCTTATTTAGTAGCTCTTAGCTGCTTAAAAAAAAAAAAAAGATAAAGATGCCCAGTCTAGAATCTCATAATTATATGGTAAACACTAAAATGGTGGTATGATCCAGTTGCCATGGAAACACAGGGGCGGGGCCCTCAGCTCAGTTTAGGAAGGAGCAGATTAGTGAGTGGTGTCTAACTGGTAATTACACGAAGAAGAAGAGGTTGGGTCACCACAGGCAGAGGAAGGACCACAAGCAGGGCATAGGAGTATGCATTTGTAGGGTGTATATGGGGAAATTAAAGCAGATTTGTTTTGCTAGAGCTAAAGATGTAGACAAGAGTAAGTATTATGTAGGAACTTTGATCTGACATGTTTAGCCATTGGGCATTGGCCATCTGGTGGAGAGCTGTTGACAAAGCATAAGCAATTTTGAATTTTAAAAAGACAGATTTGGTGGTATAGATAATGATGGCAGGAAAATGAAATGATAGCGGTAGACAAATGAAGAGGTTATAGAAATAATCCAGACAAAAAGACAAGAAGGGCAAGGATGGATAGGAATATATCCCAGTATTCTGGCATGCTAGAGGAGTTCAACTGAAATGTTTAACTTGACGAATAATAGGTAAGGAGAGTGAGTGAAAACTAAACTACTAGATTCTCAACTCTTAAACCCTTTACTGGGTCAAAGGAATGAGTTTGAACTATAGTGTTGAAATTAACCTGATTCTACCCTGTGTTAGAAATTCTACATTCATAAAGGAAAAAAAAAAAGGAAATGTTATGGTCGGCCCCAAATTATAGTCAATTATAACTATTTTCCCCAAAGTTGGCCTTACCTATGTTTAGTGGTAAGAATTGATTGTTTAATATAGGAAAAATTGGTGAGATAATGTGATTCGAATTCTAAAAAACAAAAAAAAAAAGGAAAATTAGATAGCTCTGCATTCAGAAGAACTGAATAATATTTTAAAGACATTCACATAGACACACACCCAAATAGATTCTTCACATTTACTTGTATTCCAAAAACAGAAAATTATTGAAAAGAATGCAGTATGGCAGCAAAGTACATAAACAAAAAAGCAAATGAAGCATCACCAGAATTTTGTTTTCTGTTGTAGAAACTTACTTAGGTTACTTTCTGAGACTGGCAAATAAAGATACCAGCAATGTAAAGTAATAATCACTTTTATCTTCAACACCCAAATCCCCTAAAATGACAAGAACAGCTATAATTAAGTTAATGTGAAATTAAAAAGGGAACACTGACATATTGTCTATTAATATTCAATACAAATATTAACCCATGGTACCTTACAACTAAAAATATCTGGAGAGCACATACCAGGTTAAGTTTAATTTTTATATAACAAATCCAGTTACATATAACTGTTTAATAATTCCTGATAGTTGGAATAGCCCAGATAGTTGTAAAGTATTCATAGAAATATATTCAACAGGGCTTGTGCAAAATTAATAAAATTCTTTAGGTAAAATGGCTTTGAAAATCATATATTACGCTTGAGGAGGAGTGGATGTGGGAGGGGGTTATTGTAGTGGGGCTTGTCCTACTTGGGAGGAAGGAGGAAAAGTGAGGAGCAATCATTCCCCTTCCCTTCCCTCCCCTCCCTATAATTCCCAGGCTCTTTGTTTAAAACCAATGGATATTGCCAGTAGGCATGTGATGAAACTGAGGGTGCTGTCCCTGTCAGGGCAGAGATGCATGGTCTATCCAGACATTTCTGCTGTCCTTTTCATAGAGCCACGTCCCCATGCCAACTAGAGTTCCTTTGGTAATAATTCTGAAACCACTGATGGGAAGTGGAGATTTTCCTGGAAACACTGACATAGGTCATAGCACTTCATTAATTAAATCATTTCCAGGGTCACTCTAACCCCCTGTTTTGTACCCTATTCCATTTCTCCTCCAAAATTATGCCCAGGCATCTTGTCCAAAATAGTTTATAAGTGGCTCTACGATGAGATCACGTACAAAGGTTAAGTGGGGGCGTTAACTAGGGACACAATATCCACAGTGCCACACAAAGGTATTTCTGTGTCCTCTTACTGTGGAGTACTGATGCCTAGGACAGCTGCTCCCAAGAGTTTTCTCCTTTATTTATAATTATACAATCCAAAGCCAACTTGAGAGCATATTATGAGGAACATCTCAAACTGATGGGCATGACATGGTAATTCCAGCTTGACCCCTTTGGTTTCCTCCTTATCAAACAGAGCACGATTTGGGGTCAGCCTATCTAGGTCTATTTACCTTGAATTGACTACTTAAAGCTAGACTCTCACAACAAGCTCAGGGGTCTTGCAGTGTAAAAGTATTGATTATTATTCTTGCCAGCAATTACTAAAAGGCCTGTGTATGGAAATACTCTCTTTTCCTCTTTATTAGAAACTTCTCTGCTGAGGCCTCAGCTGACCCCAGTATACGTGCTAAGGCTAGAATCTATAGAATCCAAAATCAAGGCACAGCAGCCAACACCCTCACACCCCAACCATTTGGCAGTGCTTTCTCACAGTCTTCTTCTTTGTTGAGGCCAGTGAGACCAGAATTTGCTTGCTAGGCTATGAGCAGCTGGTTTCAGCTGAGCACCTTCGTGTGGCTAGCATTTGGTTGGAGGGCCCTGAATAGCTTACCTCCAAGGACTGTGCCTTTGCTGATGCTACACAGGCTCTGGTTGTTTGCTGAGGTCACCGACCCATACCTTTGCTGGGTCCCTGGCACAATATGCTGACCATCTATTACATCTAGCAATACCTCTGAAAACAGCCATTCATCTTTAGACAGAGCCACCATAAACTGCAACAATTCACCAACATAAAAATACCACGATACCATGTGGCCAGTTTACAAAAACAATCTTTTTTAAATCTACAAAGATGACAATACTTTTCATCAACAGCAGTTCACCTAGAGAGAGTCGATAGTTTGGGTCTGAGTGAAAAACAAAAAACACTGATCCACACATCAAGGTTCAAGTCCCTGCACATGAGTCGCTCTCCCAGTAGTGCTGAATTTCTACTTCTCATCGATCTGGCCCAGTGTACCAGTATCTAACATTCCCCTGAATTTAATTTCTCTACTCAAATTGCAGAACACTGCCACAGGAACGGGTCTTTCTGTCAACAGAAGCCCAAAAGCAGAGCAGAATATAGGATATGCTCTCTGGAGGCAGCCTAACTTCTGAAGGCAAGGGATGAGAGAATGGACTGGGCTGGGCCACGCCTGCCCTATTTCTCCTTTCAAATATGAGCCAAAACCTAGGAGCATTACACTAAAGGGGTTGCCTGCACAAAAAAAGCAAATTGGGAAGGAGTAGTCCCTTTCTCCCATTATTATTATTGTATACCAGCAAAACCTTATTATTTTGAATACAGTAGGTAATTTGGCTGAAAAACATCTGATTTGTGAAATAATTGAAAAGAAAATATTGCTATTTTATACTAACACCAAAAATATAATTTGATAAATTAGAAGGTTCTTTAAATAAGTAAATTATGTATACAAAAGATGTTTATTTTAAAAATGTCTTCCATTCAGAATATTCTTATGGAAAAATAATGACTTACAAAGCATGTGCTTAACAGTTTCAAAAAGTAAAATTTACAAATTATGAATTGCTTACATTTCAATAGATGCCTTTTCACCATATACTTTAAATTAAAAGTAAAGGTACCAACTCTATAGAGGATTAGGGGGGATAACCCAGGTCCTTGTATCTAATAGTAATATGACAGAAAACTAAATAAAATTGTAGTTCCCTGCGGGGACTACCAACATTTGTCCTTGTGGCAGCCCCCTCTTCTCATCCAGTTGTTCTGTCCACAGTGGGTGCCTCACTCATGGGGCCCCTCCTCAGCATGTGAACACCCACTGTGTGTTGGACAAATGCTGATCCCTACCTGCCCCAGGTCCTCCATGTGGCACTGCAGGGCACCATTCTTTAGCCCACTGTCTCATTCTTTCTCTTGGCTAACTGATGGGAAGAATCATATCAACTAACTAGTGACGAGCTACTAATTATTTTGAATAACTTGCTGTACTACACAGTACTAGAGTTTTCTCATCTCCTGTGTAAATACACTTTAACCCAAAAGAATGAATTCATGCCTTTATCCAATAAGAGATCATTTAAAAAAAAAATGCCTTCCCAGTTTTCCTCAAGTCATTCCACAAGTACAGCCCCCTCACTCTCTTAAGATAGAATGCCGCTTACTGGTTTGCACTGTGTTTTTCTAGCTACTAAGGCAATGGAGGTTCATATAATGATACGATACCCTGTTACATTTATACGGAGCTAGCCCATTTGTTATTATCCCTATTCAGCCTATAGAATTGTGGGAAATGAACTGTAGGATTTGGGACTAATAAATTGGTATGGTTTTCAAATTGCCTTATGATTATACTACAATAATAATTATACTATAATGATTATAATTATACTAGAATATTTCAAAATTTATGTGCACATTTGTGATGATTGTGCTAGGTGCTAGAATGTGACTAATTTATTGAGAGCTTATCCTGAAAAGTTTAAAATGAAGACTACATGATGTTTTTCTTCTGTTGAACTAGGAGCTGAAGCTAATTTTATGCTGAAAATTCATCCTCTGAAGAAATATCCTGTGGATCTTTATTATCTGGTTGATGTCTCAGCATCAATGCACAATAATATAGAAAAATTAAATTCCGTTGGCAACGATTTATCTAGAAAAATGGCATTTTTCTCCCGTGACTTTCGCCTTGGATTTGGTTCATATGTTGATAAAACAGTTTCACCATACATTAGCATCCACCCTGAAAGGATTCATAATCAATGCAGGTATCTAGGGTTTGATGAGCATATGCTAAATTAATTTTTTGCTTATAAAATCTCACTTTGTTTTTAATGTAAAGAACTTACCAAGTTTTATATTTTTGTCTTATAAAATAAGAATAAAAATATTTGGTGAGGTGGGAAAGTTTGTTCATATCTGAAAACTTCTGAGATGACCTGTAGATTGGGCTTTTTATTTTCTATTTCTTTAAATATTTAGTTAGTTTTTATCACCAAAAATAAACAAACAAACAAAAAAAAAAACCATGCCTAATGTTAGTAGCTTTGAATGAAGCTTCAATAGTTAGGCCTCCATGTATATAAATACCTCTTTGGAAATGCTGTATTTTTATGCTTTGATTGCTCCAAAATTGCTGAATTATGATTTGACACATTTCAAAGAGTTTGTGCCAGCACGTCATCTATCTCTCCAATACTGTACTGTGACTGGGGATAATGATGTTGCCTATGTGACTACAAAGAAAGCTCAGCTATCACAAAAAAGTCGGTCAAAAGATGAGAATTTGACTGCTTAGAAAGCCTTTTTTCTTATCATTTTAGAATTCTTATTCTAAATAACAGATGTCCCACTATGAAAGAAGAATTAACTTTAAAAATGTAAGTGTCTCACACAATATTGCCATTAGCCCGTTGAATTTTCAGAAAAATAAATCCGTTTGGATCTTTTTTCATAAAAGACTTTATCTTTCTTGCTTCTACCAATTCCTTAGATTACCTTAAAATACACATTCCAATTTACCGAAACAGCTCTGTCATCTGTTGTACCAGAACAGGATTGATGCATCCACTAATGGAGTTTCATAAGCCTTCTTGAGGTGAATGTACCAGAGGAATCATTCTTACTTTCTGGATATCATGGATTCTCAAAATAATTTTAATGAACTTTGATTGTTCATCAATAATTCCACCAAGCATGATTTTAAAAATTAGTGCAGTATTAAAAAACAAACAGTATTATCACATTTCAACTAAATTCCTCAAAAGCATTTTTCAAAAGTGTTTCTCAGCTGTTCAATGATAAGAAATCACTGCACATTCTTTTATTCACCTTAAAAATTCAGTGCAGATTAAATATTGAAAGCCCTTAGCTGTCCTATATTAACAAACATGTTTAATCATCTTTATTTTTTTGAATACCAGCTACTTATAGTCTTATTTCCTACTTGCAAAGAAATGATCATCAATATTGAACTTCTCTCTAATTTTATAAGCACAGATTTTTGTCTTATAAAATTCCCCTGGCACAAAAGAAGTACTCCCTTTTCACTCAACTGTACAATTTTACTGTTAAGTATTCTAGAATGCTTAAGAAAGAAGAGCAAAATAAACTTTACACTTCCTCTTTTCCCATATAGTGACTACAATTTAGACTGCATGCCTCCCCATGGATACATCCATGTGCTGTCTTTGACAGAGAACATTACTGAGTTTGAGAAAGCAGTTCACAGACAGAAGATCTCTGGAAACATAGATACACCGGAAGGAGGTTTTGACGCCATGCTTCAGGCAGCTGTCTGTGAAGTAAGACGTTTCACATTATTGAGTGTTTGCTAAGATGCAAAACTTTCAAAGAATTTAGAATTTTTGTTTTCTCTTTGATTTGAGGAGTGAAAACGTAGTGTAGAAGAAAACATATCTTACTATCTCTTACTCCTCACCAAGGTGATTCATTTTGGTATGTGTTTGGTACAGAGGGGCTAAATTGGGGGAGGGATTTAAATAGGAAAAGATAAAAGGGAAAGAAAAGGTTATGCACGTGAAAATTCTTTCCAAAAGGGCTGCTTTTCTCGTGCGCCACACTCCAAGGAGGAACTAGAAGTAGACTGTTGCCCTCCTCGCTTCAGCTTGTTCTCCTCCTTTTTTTTTTTTTTTTTTTTTTTTTTTATTCGGAGTCTTGCTCTGTCTCCCAGGCTGGAGTGCAGTGGCGCGATCTCGAATCTCGGTTCACTGCAAGCTCCGCCTCCCGGGTTCACACCATTCTCCTGCCTCAGCCTCCCGAGAAGCACCCGCCACCACGCCCAGCTAATTTGTGTGTGTGTGTGTGTGTGTGTGTGTGTGTGTTTTTAGTAGAGACGGGGTTTCTACTAAATAATTTTATTTAGCCAGGGTGGTCTCGATTTCCTGACCTCGTGATCCGCCCGCCTCGGCCTCCCAAAGTGCTGGGATTACAGGCGTGAGCCACCGCGCCTGGCCTCTCCTACTTTTTAATCTATCTTATTCTTCCTCCACTGGAACACTAGAAATCTCTAGCCAGGAACTAGTGTGGTCACATGGCTGTGGGAAAATAGAGGATGTACAAATGAAAGTTAAAGCTATTTATGCAGCAGCGTTGTACCCATGCACATCGTTCTAGCCTGACTTAATGTTCATCGACTCAAACATGATGTTTACTTGAGGTAAAAACCACAGTACAGATCTATGTTATTGTACAAAATCTAATTACATGTTTATTTTTAAGAGTCATATTGGATGGCGAAAAGAGGCTAAAAGATTGCTGCTGGTGATGACAGATCAGACATCTCATCTTGCTCTTGATAGCAAATTGGCAGGCATAGTGGTGCCCAATGACGGAAACTGCCATCTGAAAAACAACGTCTACGTCAAATCGACAACCATGGTAATGTAGCAGTAGCCCCTTAGTAGATATGACTCTTTTGATTAAAGTACAATTTTAAATTGGCAACTCCACTATTTTTGTACCAGGAAATTACCTAAAAAAGAAACAAGGATAAGCCATGAGAGAGAATTTATGGAACAGTGCAATCTATAAATACTGATCAATAAAATGTATGAATTAAACACTTTGACAGTTTCTAGTAGCTGACTCTTTGATGAATGACAAAGCACAGTATAATTTTTGAAAATAAAAATGATACAAGATTTTACTTTTTATGTAATTCTAGGACAGGGGAAAAGAGTATACCTTTGCTTTTTACAAACAGACCAGTTCTACAGGGTCAATATCTACAAACATTTTAAGGAGGAAACCTCACAGTACAGTAGGTAGAAACTAAATAGAAACCAAGGAAAAAAGACAAGAGAGAAAGAGAGTAAAACAAAGTAGGCTTTCTCTATTTTGTACCTTACTTCTCTCTACATCTTACCTATTTAAGGTCTCTTTTTAAATCAGCGACTATCTGGCTTGCTTCCTGAGGGTTAGTATAAGCTCTGAATCATATATTTAATATAATCACCTAGAACCATATCTTCCCTGGCATTATCTAATTCTAGTTGTGAAGAATCAACAGCCCACAGCATCATTTACTTCTGATGTTGACACTTATTTATATATTCTTGCATATGTTAAAACAGAACCTCTCCAACTTTCTCAGTTCAGGAGACCCTAGTCTCTCAGTGATTTTATTCCATGACACTCATGGGTCAAAAGAAATACCTAATAGTTCTGTTTTTCAAGTGGTTAAGTCCAAATAACTCAACTATTTTTGTCTTAACAACTTAGTAGCTCCTTAAAAATAATACAAATGTATCAAACGTAGAGAGACATGTTTCAGTTTTAGTAAGTAACTTACGAAGAGAAATTTCAAATCCTGAAATAAGATTGGTCATCACTACCCTGATTTCTTCTTCCATGTTGATTTTCAAGTTGACCAGCTCGGCAAAGATTAATGTCATTTAAAAGAATAAGACCGAATGTAATCTTAAAACTATGAACTCCCTCCAACTAGTTCTTCATTGGTACCTGATACATGCTGAATGTCACTGTATTTCTCTTGAAGATTTAAATTATTTCCTGCCACCCTTGGGAGTGTGCTGCAGTGCACCAAGACACCCCACACACAGTTTGGGAATCACAGTATCAGAAGCATGAAAATTATGCTGAAATTTGTGTGGTTCCCATGGATAAATTTTAAACAGATCACCAGTCCATCTGCAAAACCCTACGAGATATGTTGAAATTCTAGAGTGGCAATTGTATTACCATATGAAACAAGTTCAACCCATGGTCATTTTAGTTTCTTGAAAGTAGCATCAAAATATAAACATTTTAAAAGGTAACTAGAGATTGAATTCAAAAATTCAAGAATTGGAGTTATTCCAATAACGTCTTTCCCTAATTCTCTTCTACTCAGCCTTATTTGACTTTGACAGACCCACCTACTTCTACTTAGTCATTTCTTATCTACATTTCCTTCTATTTAACCTCTTTTGATCGGTGATAGGGTTCTAATTTATTTATTGAGGAGTGGGAGAGGGTACAGGAAGAATTATTCTATTGTGAGACAAAGAGAAGGTTTTTATTTTTTAAGAAGAAATAACAATGACATTATTCTCAAATTGTATTATTCTTTGGAAGTTTTGCCAAGTCATTGAAGTCATTTCTCCATAATTGTATTTGAAAGGATACTATTGCTCATCTAGGGAGGATTTCCTAGGCAAAGAAATGCTGTAATAATTTCAGACATATATCATGTTATAGAACCTTATGGAAATAAGTTATAAGTCCAGTCGAATTTTAGATAGGGCTTGGATTCTTATGTCATCAGGAAATTGGATGATTACATCGATAACTTCTTTTACCTTCTTGGTCATTGTTCCCAGTATTTAAAGGAATGACCCTTCCACATGTCACTGCTGTAGTATATTGAGTAATCCAAGGAATAATGTGTTTGTTAACACCTTAGAAGGATATTTTTATTTTATTTACCCCAGGTCTTTGTTTTAAGGAATTATCTTCCTAAAAATTCTCATTCCCTTCATTTGTAGGGTCACTGCCTACATATTAGGTAAAAGAAGCTGAAGCATTTTGATTGATCCTTTGACCATGAATTTATATAGTCAAGATGTGCTACTGCTTTGGAACCTTCTGTATTGAAAGCTACCTTGACTTTGACTCTAGGCATATTTATTTGTGCATTTTAAAATGACCTCTATCCTCCCCCATTTGGCCATTATGGAGGAATTTTAAATTTTGTATAAGACAAGTAATCAAACACTTTGCTTCTTGGCTTTATCTCCAGCAGCCGATGCCAGTAATGTTGAATGCTATCTGAGCTTCTTGGTTCAAGACTCTGAACCAAGATTCTTGGGCTTTGTATTTATAAAAGGAAATAATTGATTTAAAAAATCCCTTTATATATCTAAATTACATGGGACAGAGTTCTGTTGCTTATACATATAACTATTTCCTGAAGGTCAATGTGAACCCTAGACTAATAAAAATTGCCATTTTATTGAGTATGTATTCAACTGAAAGCACTATAGCAATCACTCTGCATACAACATCAAATTTATCTTTACAACAACTCTATAAGGTAGTTACAATTAGCCTCCTTTTACAAATAGAAGGACTGAGGGTCAGAAAAGCTAAGTAAGTTGCCTGAGGATAAACAGCTAAAGCATTAATAAATTGCAGAGCTGACCCCAATCCGTCTCAATCTTATATTAAAATCTGCATTCTTTGCCATGGTCTGTCGACTGAAACATAGAAGAAAAAGAAAAATAATGTTCCTATTGTCGTTTCTTGTCTTTCTGGTTGCAGTCTTACTTATGAAAGTATAACCAGATGATTTGACTTGCATAAGTTATAAAACACTATGTAATATAAAATAATTTATATTTATACATTGTGATATTTGTATATGGTTCTGGCAAATGATGTTACACTATTGAATAAATTACATTTTCCACTGCTTTTTCTTCAAGATCAAGTGCCAGAATAAAAAAAACTTTAGCAGTAATATAGTTTTATAATTTATCCGGTAATAATGACAATTTGAAAAGTGACATTCTTTCTAAAATGGCAGATGTTAATACAAAAATTATTAATGGTGTAGTAGATTATTAATACTTAGGATCTGGAATTTCACCCTGTCTCCCCACCCAGCTTCTCCAGGGTTATTTCCACCCTTAGTCAGAGCCCTCCCAGAAACTGATCACCCACCCCTTGGTGGAGGCCAAGAATAGCATGAAGGTCTTCAGTAACAATGAAAGGACACCAAGGAACAAGTATGTGGAGGTCATCCAATGAATCTTATCAATGGGATTTTCAGATGCTGATGTGACTCACAGTTTTAAACAGCGAGATTCAAATTGGCAAGATCCTACCACATTCCTGTTGCATGTACGAGTGCATACCATATATTCACTAGTATTTACTGGTTTAGGCTTAGTGTTTTTCCATGCAGCCTTTTATATGCCTCATCACATTATGGCCAGTGATTCTTTATCCCTGCTATCATATATCTTCTCAGAATCCCCTTACTGCTGGCTTCATAGTTGGTTCCTTTTCCTGCAGGCTCATTTTGATAGACTAGCTGCTGAGTAGATCAGCATCTTATAGTACGGAGGCAGAATTGCAGAAGGCCTATTAGGCATTACAGAACAGTTTTGCTTTCTTACTGGCAAAAATAAAAATAGTCAACACTGTGCCTCTCCTCATGCAACTTTAACATGTACTTGACTTTTAAGTATGCCATTTAGGAAGCTTTCTTTTGACTATGAATCTTAACTACTTGGAATTATACTTAATTTTTCCAGGACTGCAGATGAATAAAGGAGCTTAAGAAGCTACTTTGCTAATGTAGTCCATAACTTTGCTACCTGAGTTAACAAACGTTCATAAAGCTGCTACATTTATTCCTTCTGAAAGGGATATTTCTGACATTTTCAAAGTCTGGAAGACATTTATAACTAATGTTGATTTCAGACAGAATTCCATGTGAGGAGATAATTGTGATCTTTTAATAAAGAGATCCGTTAATTTTGTTTGCTGTTTCCCGACGGAGACATGGCCTTTTCTACTTCAGAAAATGTTAAACCTCTCTCTTCCTCTGCTTCTCAACTTCTTTGTCTCAGACACATACTAATAAAAATGCAAATTCATTGAACACTTATTTTGTGCTCAACTTAAAACAACTAGGAAGTTTTAAGTCCATGTGCAGCTTTTAAAAACGATTGTTCCATCTTTTGGGGCCTTTAAAAACTATAAAGTACCCGATTTCAGTTTGCTGAATGATCTGCTTCAAATTGTAAACACCATGAGAATTTTTTTTTTTTTTTGAGATGGAGTCTCACTGTGTCACCTAGGCTGGAGTATAGTGGCACGATCTTGGCTCACTGCAACCTACGCCTCCCAGGTTCAAGCGATTCTCCTGCCTCAGCCTCCTGAATAGCTGGGACTACAGGCGCCCACCACCGCGCCCAGCTAATTTTTTTTTTCTTTTTGTATTTTTTAGTAGAGACGGGGTTTCACTGTGTTAGCCAGGCTGGTCTCGATCTCCTCGACCTCATGATCCACCTGCCTTGGCCTCCCAAAGTGCTGGGATTACAGGCGTGAGCCATTGAGCCTGACCTGAGAACATTTAAATAGTACTTTCATAGGAGAACTCATTTGAATGCTTCTCATATTCTCAAAAAAAGTGGCCTGGAAAGAATCTCTGCAAACAATATTTAGTTGGGATTGTTTTAATTGAAAGCAAAATTGCATGTAGAAACCACCTGTCGCAGATTCAAAGTAGCCTGGCTCTGCTTGTTTGCCTTTCCAATGGGGCAAAATTATGGTTTGCAAAAGTGACACAATAAAATTCAAATTTGATAAAAATTTTTATAGAATAGAATATTCTCATTAAATTAGATATTTTGGGTAAACCTTTTTGTTGCCATTATTATTGAAAAACTTACAAAAATCATCAATGCATACCCTTCTTCAGTAAATAGAGTATCATGATTACAACTGATGTCGTATTTGCCAGGAGCCGCAAACTCAAATATCTTCAGGGCCAGGTAAGAAAGATAAGCAAGTGACATAGGTCAAGGAAAGCACATCCAAGAGCATATCTTGCCTTTAAGAAATGCCTCCAAATCTCTCTTATTAAGCAGTCATTTGTTAAAAACTGTCTTTTCTTGAGCAGACCTACGGTGTTTGTCTCTTTATGTTCATTTAACACCATCCAACATTCCAGTGAAATGTAGCTATTGCTTTACTTCTGCTTTATAAATGAGGAGGGGAAAAGATGCTAAAGGGATCAGCATCTTGTCTGGAGTCACACACCCCTATATAGCAGTTCCCATAGTAGACTCTAAGCTGTGTAACATGAAACACTACTCATCATTGGTCTTAATAACTACAGAATGGTAAGTGAAGGCTTTATGAAGTTAACCTATTAAATCTCCACCATCTGAATGGTAGATACTAGTGTTTATATGTGCTTTATACCTATGGAAACTGAATCCCAGAAAGGTTCAGACAGCTGCCCAGTGTCACATAGCTAGTAACCGCAGAGCCAGAAGTTGAAGCCCAGGTGATCTGTTCCAGAGCCCGTGCTGGTGGTGTGGTTCTCAGCTGGAGCGATTTTACCCTCCAGAGGACAATTTCAGGCCCCGAGACATTTTGGCTGTCATAACTATGGAAAGAGGTGCTACTGGCACCTATTGTGGAGAGACCAGGGTGCTGTTAAACATCCTACAATGCACAGGACAGCCCCTTTGTCAAATAAAAAATATACCCAGTCCAAACCGTCAATAGCATCACTCTTGAGAAACCCTGGTCTATGCAGTCATCACGGTACAACTATGTAGATAAAAGATTTAACTATCAGGACAGTTGTTGACTGACACATCATTTGAAGTTTCATCTCTAAATAAATCTCTACTATCTGATTACTTCTGTGCTATATGCCTCTTTCCTCTAAAAAATCATGCAGATAATTGAGGTTTTTATTTAAGCTGTTTGGTTTTTATATCTTATTACAATATTCCATACTGCAAATTTTATATATTCTATTATAAAAATTTGTATTATGGATCTCACTTGTGTAAAGAGAATCTTAAATGCTTTTTATCCACCTAGATATACACATTATTAAAATTCTACCATACATCTGTACAGTTATCTCCTTACCCAAAATTGCCCCCAGTGAATCTTTCTTACCTCTTCTTTCCTTCTGACATTTATAAGTTACTTCCCACAGCCTTAATTACTTAGCAGCTGTCTTGGCATATTGCTTTCCTTCTCCCTTTTACCCCGAAGTGCTTGTTATCTCTACTAATTATTTTCAGAGTTTACAGAAACAACATGTAATGGGTTAGACAGAGAGGGAGTTGGAGTTCAGGAGCAGTGACGTCACCAGAACAGGAGAGTTGGCTGAGAGGGAACATGTCTTCTGCTAGTGAAATAAAAGACATAAAAGATAAAATACTTTTTTGAAGATAGGCTGCTTCATGAAGGAAAGGGGAAGGGGCTTAGGCAATGGTCATTAATCCACAGGTCTCCTGTCAACAGTGGTTTACTTAAACATCTGTTATACATTTGTAATTTTTAAATATCTGCTTTGAGGTACTTGGAATTCTCTTTTAAAAGAGATTTCTCTCTAGGGCTCAAAAAATCTGTTTTTTTAGGCTTGAAAATTCGACTAATCTTTTTTTTTCCTTTTTTTTTTTATTATACTTCAAGTTCTGGGATACATGTGCAGAATGTGCAGGTTTGTTACATAGGTATACACGTGCCATGGTGGTTTGCTGCACCCATCAACCCGTCACCTACATTAGGTATTTCTCCTAATGTTATCCCTCCTCTAGCTCCTCCACTCCCCGACAGGTCCTGGTGTGTGTTGTTCCCCTCTCTGTGTCCATGTGTTCTCATTGTTCATCTCCCACTTATGAGTGAGAACATACGGTGTTTGTTTTTCTGTTTTCCTGTGTTAGTTGGCTGAGAATGATGGTTTCCAGCTTTATCCATGTCCCTGCAAAGGACATGAACTCATCCTTTTTTATGGCTGCATAGTATTCCTTAGTATATATGTGCCACATTTTCTTTATCCAGTCTATCATTGATGGACATTTAGGTTGATTTCAAGTCTGCTATTGTGAACAGTACTGCAATGCATGTGTCTTTATAGTAGAATGATTTATAATCCTTTGGGTATATACCCAGTAATGAGATTGCTGGGTCAAATGGTATTTCTGATTCTAGATCTTTGAGGAATCGCCACACTGTCTTCCACAATGGCTGAACTAACTTACACTCCCACCAACAGTGTACAAGTGTTCCTATTTTTCCACATCCTCTCCCGTATCTGTTGTTTACTGACTTTTTGATGGTCACTATTCTAACTGGCGTGAGATGGTATCTCATTGTGGTTTTGATTTGCATTTCTCTAATGACCATGACTGATCTTCTTAATAAGCTTCTGACCAAACTAGAACTTTCCAGATTTAAGTTTTGTGTTTATTTGGTCAAAGTGACTTCCTGTTTTTGGAGAGGGAAAGAGATTAAGAAGTCTTTGAAAGCTACTTACATTTTAGAGTGCCATTTAAATATTGATTTTATGTGAGTTAAGTAAAAGCTGGTTGAAAACATGTATTAAATTTTTGTTAAAATGCAAATGTTTCTAAAAATTAAGAAGGTGAATGCTTGGCAAGCTGTGACTATCTTTTCTCAAAGCAAAAATATTTGAAAAGTAGTTGTTGCCATTAAAAAATATTTCCAATACAGCTAGACTTACCTTGCCTCTACTTGTTCTCTTTATTCACTAACATTATGCAAACTGTCATAAATCTATTTTAAGGTTATGCCTTTTATTAGGAACAAGTAATAAGAATTTAGCTGGCAGAATTTGTGTTTTTGGAGTTTTTTTTTTCCCATTGCTTTAAATTTATATTCATAAGAATTGCTCTGAGAAAAACTTTTCTTATGCAGACCCACGTGTTAATGCTTTTTAAGTTTCTTCATTAGTTGGTTTCATATCATGTGTAAAGGCAACTCATGAAAATTTGATTTGTTTCTATGGCAACAAGTATAGATGATAGAGAAATAAAGTGTTGTTACTTAGAACTTACGTTATAAGTGAAACTAGTTAATTTAGCTCTTTTACCAAGTTCACATAGTTGCCACAACACAGAAATGTTTAGCAAGATGGTTTAACAGGATTTTTCCTTAAAGAAAATACAGTTAACATTGGAGAGTGCATTGGGAAGCAAAAACTATGGAGTAATTTGTACTTAAATGTTATGATACTAATTGGGTTCAGTTGCATACTAATCTTTGGCTTATGCCATTAGGCACCAGTGAATGAGGAGAGACTACTACCAGTGAACTTTAACATCATCTCTCTGATAGGTGTCTAGCTATGAACTTGTTATCTGAGACAATCATTTTAATTTCTAGAAAAGTATTTATAGAAAAAAAATTACCAATAATACGTCTAACTATATAACTGTAGATAGCAATTTATGTAATCATCAGATTTCTCACGTTCTCTAAACTAAATTTTATTCCAATTTTCCTACTCTTCTCTAACTTTCTCATTACCACAGAGAGCGGCACAGATGGCACAACATAGATTTTATTTATCAAAGTAAAGCAGGTTTAAAGTACATCATACAACAAAAATATTGAGCATAATGATAAGTTGAGACATCTGTAATCTATACCTTGTATAAGCAATTGAAATAAGAATCAGAATTGGTATTAGTTTTGATCATTTACTGCATGCAAGAAAATGCATTAAAGAGTTCACATACTGCTATTATCTTTTTAATCTTGCGAGCAATCATGGCAGGCGGGTATCATTCACATGTTACAGAGGATGGAACTGAGAACTTTTGTTGTAAGATGACAAACCTAGGAGTTGAGTAGAGAGTTTTCTGCTTCTAAAGAGAGTTATTATATCATGTTTTATATATATGTGTGTATATATGTTATATAACTATACATGCTGTATATCAAATGTGTATATATAGGTATATCTGGATGTTTCAATGTGTATGTGTATATATATGTTTATAGGCATATATATATACACATGCATATATATTTGCAGTTAATATTTGTTACTGAATTTCACCTTAGAATGTGATTGTCACTAACGTGTCTCTATTTCTGAATATTAAATTATCTGTCAGTTACATCACTTGGAGTCCAATGTTAATCTAAAGAGATGCTGATCACTCTTTGTTAGTTATGTTGCATTCAGCTCTCTTCATCTTTTTAAGTTACAGGTTTTTATGGGACTTTTGTCTATAAAATATTTTAATACATGGATATTGATGTTATGTTTTTTAAAAATTTAAATGTCTCTAGTAAAACCATAGTCCTTCCCAGGTACATTTTTATGTAAGTCATACAGTTTTCTTCATAATAGATGTTTGAATAGGATGGAGCTATGAAATTTCACTCCCTTATTTATTTTATTATTCATTACAGGAACATCCCTCACTAGGCCAACTTTCAGAGAAATTAATAGACAACAACATTAATGTCATCTTTGCAGTTCAAGGAAAACAATTTCATTGGTATAAGGTATGTTAACTCCGAAAATGTGAAAATTAAATTTTTTTCATTGGTAATTGAAATTAAGACATTTCTTTAGAGCCACAGATAAGGATTCTGGAATTATTATACTTTGTACAATCTAAATTCTATATTGTATTACTAAAGTATCCTTTACAATGTCTTAACTTAGCATTTAAGTATAAGTTCTATTTAGGTTTGTAACATCTAGAACTGAATCTGAGAACTGAGAATTGTATTCGGTACACTTGAGCGCAACCTGATGCTTAGGGTGGTCTCAAATGTGGCAATAGTGGAGAAGCCTTACCAGGAAAAAAGTAGTTCACAATCCATCTTTGCATCTTGCATGTCTAGAGTGCTTCTTATTCTGGTCCATGAGCATAACCTCCTAATAGGTTAAAGTTGGAGAATATCAGCTGAATTCTCAATAGCACTGACACACCTAGCTTTGGTCTAGGTCATTCAATAATGGACCAAAAAGGGCCATGGAAGTGGCTGAGCCAGTCAAAGCCTTGGTGACATAAGAATAATCTTGGTGGTGTCTGGAGTCCTTTGGGCCAGGTGAGACCCTCAAGCAAAACACAGCAGCTGTGTCACACTGGAGGTGCCACGGATCCCTCAGCCTAGAACTGTTTCTCTGCAACGCTGCTGTAGCTTTCTTTTCACAGTCTTTAAGGCTCTTTCTTCCTAGAAACTCTCTTGTTTTCATTTCCATGAAGCTATGACACCTTAATTTTCATTATGCATCTCTGTTCACTTGGTCTCCTTCCTCTCCTTTGCTATCTTTGCTTCTCCCATCTGCTCCCTAATTATACATCTCCCCTCAGTGGCCAGTCCCCAGTGCCCTCTACTTATTTTTTAAAACTGCAGAGAAAGTGCATTTTTTTGGCTTCAATAAATACTTGAACCCATTTGGATTTGCCACAAGCTGGTGTTCCCTCTACCAGTTTCCCTATTACCTACCTACCTTATCATCTGAAAGCACTACTTTAATCATAACACTTCTTCCCTTAGAAATCTATGGTGAAGCTTTATTTATTTAGGGTAAATGTATGGAGTACAAGTGCAAGTTTGTTACATGTGTAGATTGCATAGTGGTGAAGCCAGGGCTTTCAGAGTATCTATCACTCGAATAGCACACATTGTACCCATTAAGTGATTTCTCATCATCCATCCCACTCCCAGGCCCTCACCCTTCCAAGTCTCCATTATCTATCATTCCACATCATGTATACACATTATGTAGCTCCCACTTATGGGTGAGAACATGTGCTATTTTTCTTTCTGTGTCTGACTTAGTGAAACTTTATTTAATTTCTTGTTTTCCCAAATGTATATACCACGGAATCACACTTTAAGGTAACAACAAACTAACATCTGCAGAAGTAGGACTCTGGTCAAAATTAAATGGTCCAAACCACTTTATTAACAATCATAACAGCTTCCACTTACTGAGTACTTAACTATTGTCAGGCATTGAGTTTGTAAACATTTATTAATCTAATCCTTTTAGCAACTCATAAAAATGAGGGCAGTCATCTTAATATGCCCATTTTAAAGATAAGGAACCATATTTTAGGAGATTAAATACTTACCCAGGGGTTTCTAACAACCCAAATCCTTTGCTCTTAACCTCTAAGCTTAACAGTTGGCTTTGAAATACCGTGCAGCTTTTCATAGCTTTTGCATCCTCTTTGCTGTTTCTCTAACATTATTTCTTGGTAGCATTATTGGCTCTAGCAGTTTATTCCTATTCCTTTAAAAATTTGCCATTAACTGATAAACCATAAAACCAGGTTTTTTGTTATTAATTGAATTATGCACAATATTAGAATCAACTGGCTCCAGTGTGAGCCCCATGCATGCCCTTTATAGTCACCTCCTTTGACTGCCTAGAGATCTTTTTTATCAATCACCTTTCACCTGGGTTCTAACAACCTCTTGGCTGATCTCCGTAATCCATCCTCCATCTCGCTGCCAGGATGACCTGTTGAAAACACAGTGTGGCCACAGTGCTCCCTTGAGTAAAAGGTTTCAGCGGTGCCCTCTGAATTAGAAGACCAAATCTCTAAGGTGCCACATAAGGCCATGTGGTCTCCGCTTGCCTTTTTGGCCTCATTGCCCCACTGTTCCTTGCCTTGCAGGGATGCTTCTCATCTCTCAGCCACACTTCTAATCCTCCTGTGCCTAAGCACTCAGCCAGGCTGTTTCTTTCCTCTCTGCCTTTGTTCTTGCTGCCCACCCTCGCCTCTCATGTCTGGAAGTCCTTCTTCCTCATTACTTTATTAACTCTTACTCATACTTTAAGACATAGCTTATAATTCACCTCCTCCAGGAAATAGTCCTTGGCAACTTTCCCCAGATCTCAAATGCTTGCCAGGTATCCCTCTCATTAGGGTCTGTGCACATCTCTATTGTTTCCCATGTTCACATGTACAGTGTTTAGTGAAATTGTCATTTATATGCCTGTGAGATCCTTAAGGGTGGAAACTATGTGACCTAGTGATTTGGCATCTCCAAAGTGTGTATAAAGTAGGAGCTCAATAAAAGTCTAGTAAATAAATTTTTAAAATCTATAAATGATAATTTTTTCCTTATGACTTGAGATACCAAATTGTTAGTGTCTAAGTAATGACTGGCATCCAGAAGGAACTTAAGGATATTTGTGAATAGAATAAAATGCAAGAATAAATGGATTTCAAAACTTTTTACCATTTGATTTCCTATAAATATGTGCCCTTTATTCAGATTGACTTTTTTTCTATTTTTGCTTCATCTTCAATTCATGTAGACCTTTAAGCCTTTGCTCATTCTCCCTAAAAATACCTACGGTCTTCTCCATAATTAATAAGCAACATCCATCAAGAACACATACCCCATGAAGTTTCCACTTGTGACTATGATTTTTCCTAACTGAAGAAGTTTTGGGAAGTGCTTCATTAAATAGTGTGAAATCATTTCCAAATTGCAGGCCTACTCTGAACCTTTTAATTTGCAAATGTGCATTTTATGTTTCTAAGTGGAAGAAACCATATGCAGAACTTCTCAAGCTTATTTCCCCTCAAAATCTTTTGTATGCTTAAAATCTCTTGAGCTTTACATTCCATGGAAGATGTGTGGGAGATGCTCATCTGCATTTCGATTCGATTTTTAGGTTGTCATGTACAGTGATTCCGGATGCACACACATAGTCATGCACATATACAGACACACACAACCACTACATGGGTATATGTTCTGGCTGCTCTACTAGATTGCTTATATTTTTCTTGTGTCTTACATGTTTTCATTCATTTAATTGTTCACCTTCAACTGATAACTACAAAAATATTTACTATTTTTTGGTTGCTAACCCATTACATACTATTGTCATTCTTTAAATGCTACTCATATGTTTTATAGGATCTTCTACCCCTCTTGCCGGGCACCATTGCTGGTGAAATAGAATCAAAGGCTGCAAACCTCAATAATTTGGTAGTGGAAGCCTATCAGGTATGTATATATTATATACAATTTTTAAAATAAAATTTTTACACCAATTTCTGTGGCGAGGTACAAAGTAGTGCTATGTCATCTTGAGAGGAGAAGTAGAAAGCATTTTAGATTAGGAATTAGGAATCTGACGTTCATCCCTGGCCCTACCACTAACTAGCTTTTTGCTTTGGGAAAGTCATTTCTACTTTCTGTGCCTCACTTTTTTCATTGACAATCAATGAAGATTGGGCTAGAGGCTATCTAAATTTCCTTCTACATCCAACGCTCAGTGAATCATCAAGTCTTAGCTATAGAATGTACTTTATTACCATGAAATTGCCTCATTTCCTATCCCATAATGATAAAGTAGAAGTCCACAGTTACATAAGGCAATAATCTGCCAGGGAAGTTGAACTATCTGGGATACAGCAATTATTAAGAGGACTGTGTTGGGGTCTCTATGATCAACCACTTGATTGTTCAACAATTATTTTAGCAGTTTTATCAAAAGAGTTTGATTAAAAGAATCACCTTAGTGGATATTCTATTTTCTTGAATTCATCGTTGTATGCTGTCATCAGTCCTGTGAAGAGTGAATGCCTCAATGCAAAGAATTTAAAGGAACATCTGTTCTTTCAACCTGGATCATTCCTGAATAGAACAACCTCTGTTAAGACATTGCAATAATAGTGACTGCTACTTTTTGACCACTAAGATCCAGTCACTTTCCATACATGACCTCATTTAGTCCACACACCTGATCTATAAGGCAGGTGGTTAGTACCCACGTTGTATATTAGTAGAAACCAAGACTTGAGAAAGTGAAACAAGCTCATCAAAGGTTGTTCAACTAATAAGCAGAAGAAAGTGGGATCAGAATCCAGGTGTTCCTTTACTTCAAGCCTCAGGTGCTTCCTCCTGTGTGATACCACCTGTTTTTCATTGTTTTACAGTGTGTCAAAAGATATGCTTTATGCTACCTTGAATTTATGGGCCAACTATAAAGTCTCACTTTCCCAAATCCTCTGACTCCCTTCCTGACATGTAGAGTTTAATAGTTAAATTGTAGCCAAAGCATTGTGGAAACAACTCTGGCTTCTCTTCTCATTTTCTCCAGACAGCGCACCTGCCTTTAGCTTGGGCACAAAAGAGAAAGGCAGGAAGTAGACACAAGATATAAAATGAAGAACTTGTTTAAACTTTCAACTTCTAAAAGGAAAATAAATCTTGCTTGATTTGTTTTCGCTGAGTATAGTTTTCTATGTCTGAAAAGTATGCTGAGTAAAATAAGGAAGAGCATCTTAAGTTACATCTTTCTGACTGTTACAAAAGAAAAGAACAGTGAGACTGAAGAGGGACTTATCACAGAAAATCCAATGTGTCTACAATTCGTTCCCATCAGTAGTCTGTTCCCAAGAATAATCAAAATAAGAGAAAAACTTATGCTGTTAGAAACCACCCTAAATTCTTTAGTATGAACCCATTTATTACTCCAAGCAAAGTATATAAACTGACAGATTTTTACCTATGTGTCAGACTGCCCAGTGGCAAAGGAGATAGCGACATTTGGTTATTTTGCCTAGCATAGGTATGCAATGCCTTAGCCCACTGTAAACAGTGGAAAACCTTAAACAGTGGAAAAATGATATTAAATCCAACAAAAACTTACTGTGGCTAACTACTCTTCTTAAGTTGGAATTCTGTTATTATTTTATATATGTTTATATTATCAAAAATCTTCTAAACTTTCATTTTGTGTTCACAGTCCAACAGAATCAATTCACAATCCATTGAAGAATTATATAGAATCTGCCTCTGTACCTACTAGATACTAAAAGGGAAGCTTAAGATTATGAATTTCTGAATCCCCAAAATGGGCAAAAATTTAAGGATTTGTCTTCACTTCAGGCTTGAAAAACATTGGCCTAACTAGCAAAGATCTTTTTCTTTTCTTCTTCTTCTTTTTTTTCTTTTTTTCTTTTTTTTTTTTTTGAGATGGAGTTTCACTCTGTCTTGCCCAGGCTGGAGTGCAGTGGCGAGATCTTGACTCACTGCAACCTCCACCTCCCAGGTTCAAGTGATTCTCCTGCCTCAAGCTCCAGAGTAGCTAGGATTACAGGCATGTGCCACCCACACCCGGCTAATTTTTGTATTATTAGTAGACGCAGGGTTTCACCATGCTGGTCTGGAACTCCTGACCTCAAGCAGTCCACCTGCCTCAGCCTCCCAAAGATCTGGGATTAGAGGCATGAGCCACCACACCAGGCCAACTAAGATCTTAAGAGAAGCAGAATTTTAGAAGGGTAAACTGAGGATGTTCATTGTGTTAGGCATTTCCTTCTGATCTGCTGGTTGCCACATATCAACATCCTTGTATACCATTGGAAGTTTCTATTGATTTACCAAAATTATACAATTAATTGTTGCAGTATCTATGAGCTCCCTGGAAGACAAAAAAAAAAATGTGACTGACGTAGTCTTACCTACTGTAAATAATATTTACATTGAGAAATTAGAGGAAAGTCTCTTGTTCTAAAGATATGCTGCCAGAATTCCATGATTATTTGTCAGTAAGCACGTGTTTCTTTGTTGATTATACCATTGAAGAAGAGAAATCACTCAAGTAAAGAATTAGAAGCCACTGGAAATTATTTTTCTTTTCATAACCAGCTGCTTGCTCTTTTCTTTAGGTACATACTTCATTTTTCCTTTTTTTTTTTTTACAAGTGAAGGATTTTTGCATGTGGTAGACTCTTAGTTGTATGGAATAAAGTGCACACAGGTCTGAAGCATACATTAAAGTTAGCTAGATCCTTTGGAAGTCAAAGATTGTAAAGAAAGAAATTAGTGTGTGCCTGCCACACAATAAGCATTAAATAGATATTTATTGAATGAGTGTATACATGGGTGAATAAATGAATGAATCAATGGTTTTCTGCCCAGTAAGAGGCCCTATTTTGATATTAAGGATTGCAGCAAACTTGGCTGACACAAACAAGTCCCAGGGACTTGGGAAAAATTCTAAGCCATTCTTGGAGAACCTTATAGAACCACATAGAACCATATCTGTTAGGTAATTCTTGCTCCTTCAGTGTAGAAATGGCCTTCCTAAAATGTACTTGTCAATTCTGCGTCAATAAGGCATTTTAGCTATCATGATAGTCTCAATTGTTTGAAACAAAAAATATTTCTTTAGCAGCTTTATATGACAGAAGCATTTTCTACATTTGCAGGTGTCAAGATTTACCCTTTATGATGATACATGTGTTCTCAATGTTTAATTATACTTTATCATAAAATATAGTTATTACTGGATTAAAAATGGCTATTTTGTTAACAGACTGATAAATATCTTTGAAGGGCTCAAAATGCAGTCATGGAAATATGTAAAAAAATAGAATAATTTGAATGCAGATAATCGAATCCTTCAGTATTTCTTATGTATTTCAAATACAATTGGGTCTTTATGTGGAAACACTGTTTTTATTCATCCTTCTATAGAAACAGACTCTTTGATCTAGTTAAAATGAAATCTATAATGATTTAGTAAGCTTGACTCTGCTTTGTTGCTTACATTTGAAGCTACTCTTGTGTGTAATTTAAAAATAATGTCTCTGCAGAAGCTCATTTCAGAAGTGAAAGTTCATGTGGAAAACCAGGTACAAGGTGTCTATTTTAACATTACCGCCATCTGTCCAGATGGGTCCAGAAAGCCAGGCATGGAGGGATGCAGAAACGTGACAAGCAACCATGAAGTATGTGGGTGTGCATTTTTCTCTTTTAAAATAAACTAAGTTGCTTGGCATATTTTCTTACAGAAAAGTCAAACCATTCTGAAACATTTTACTTACTACTGCCTCTAAGAATCTTATTTATACTTCAAGGTAACTTTCATTGTCTCTCCTCAAAGTTCCTCTTTGTTTTAGCTATTGTTCTCTCCAACTCTCAGGTTTTAATATGTATAAAACCTGTATGTATACAATATGTATAAAACCTATACATTTTAATATGTATAAAAACGGTTACTGTCTTAGAAATAGTGATTTCCTTCAAAATCTCATTTTGGAAGAATGGTTTTTCTTAAGGCCTTTTACATAGTTTTTTTCTTTTCATTTGCTTACATGCCATCTTTTCTTCACTTTCAATGTGCGTGTGTGTGTAATATTAAACAATTATTTATCAATAGTAACTTTAAACTTAGGTGTCATGACCAGCATAAATTAGGAAATCATTTATTCTCAAATAAGTAGTGTCTATACTTATAATAATGATAATGCCTTTTTGGTTTCATATTCACAAAGTCTCAAAGTAATGTGAAATTTAAAGTCACATACCACAGAAAAGAATGGGAATGATAGAGCAGTTGATAAAGGCTAAGAATTTCAAAATCTTTCACTTTGTGATTGCCCCAATACACTCATAATTATCCAAATTATCTACAAGGAGGTAGGGAAATTTGTTAAAAACAATACAAAATGAGAAGAGCCATCATTTACCAAAAAAGAATGGAGAGAGATCCAGATTGTAACAGTATCAGGAAACAGCACCAGAGGGGATAGAGATTCTCCAAGGATTGGCACAATAGAAAGAGTAACACAAAGAAACATACTCTTTAAGGGAGTCTTTGTTGGGTGAAGTGATTTTGAGTGAGTCATTTATGTCATGAGGCATTGTCTCATTTTTAAATGAATGACTTGAACTAGACGATTTCCAACCCCTTTTCCTCTGAAGTTCTATGATGATTAATTATGTAATGTCATGCTATAGAAAAAAAGAAAAAGTTATTGAAAGTGATAGAAGATTCTAAAAATGAATAAAAGAGAATCCTGTCTTCTCTTTAGTTAGAATATGTTTTTCTATCTTAGGAATTTTAGAGCTGTATATTTTAAATTAATTATTGCCAATTTCTAATTCTGTGGTTTCTTCTATGATCACTCCATGGATTTTGTTCAAAGGATATCATATTTTGCAAAATACCCTTTGGCTTTTCATTAAAACTACAGAGAAAACTTTTTACTAGCAAATATAGCACTAAGTTACTTTATGAAAAAACGGCTACTGTCTTAGAAATAGTTATTTCCTTCAAAATCTCATTTTGGAAGAGTGGTTTTTCTTACCTGTTACACTGTTTTTTTCTTTTCATTTGCTTACATGCCATCTTTCCTTCACTTTCAATTGAGTGGTTTAAATAGTTTAACTCTCAGGAATAGTCATATGACCTCTTAGTTATGGAAACCCCAGAGTATGATCTACTGTTAGAGATGGCAGTGGCCACATTAACTTACGTATCTGTTAAGCCTCAGCATTCTCAAAGACGAAAGCATTTTAAGTATAACACCAACTGTATTGATTTTAATATTACGGAACAAATTCTAGTGTTTCATGTATATATAAGCCAAATTTAGATACTTTATATTATTGTATCATAGACACATATTCCACCCAAAAGGCTCAGCACAAATGAATTTTAAATTGCAATGGATCTCAATCCAACATGAAATAAATATACCTTATTTACCAAAGTACCTAAAGATGGTAAGGTGAGCCAATAAATATAAATAGACATATTAAATCAATTGTGTTGTGCAAAAAGAAGAAATAGAGAAAAAGAAAACATTTGACCAGTTCCTGCCAGCCCAGCTCCTTAGTTCTGGGCTATCTTCTTCCACTGAGACAAGCAGATGACCTGTGCTGAGGTCTTAAGATTTGAGAATGAGAGTCCTAAACAATTTTATTTTGAGTAACATCACAGAAAGCCACATGTTTTCCTCCACTGAAACCCTGTATAAACTAAAATGTAACTCTGAAACTTCACTTGGGCTCCTAGAAAATAGGAACAAAATTAAAATTGTTCATTTGAACATCTTATCTCAAGGTTTTTAAAATTTTTTATTTATTTATTTATTTATGAGACGGAGTCTCGCTGTGTCACTCAGGCTGTAGTGCAGTGGTGCGATCTCGGCTCACTGCAATCCAAGTGATTCTCCTGCCTCAGCCTCCCTCCCAAGTAGCTGGGACTACAGGTTCATGCCACCACACTCAGCTAATTTTTGAATTTTTAGCAGAGATGGGTTTTCACCATGTTGGCCAGGCCGATCTCGAACTTCTGACCTCGGGTGATCCAACTCCCTCGACCTCCCAAAGTGCTGGGATTACAGGTGTGAGCCACCGCGCCAGGTCTCATCTCAGGGTTTTAAACCAGTAGAGCAGAAGCCCTTTACTTTGGTTTATGTGATCTATCTCTAGTGTCAAATATTCAATACCCCACATTTTAATGGCTGAATTTAGAAAATGGTCTATTCTTTCTTATGTTTGCTAAGAAATTAATCATCAGTGATGGGGTAGACGCTTCAAAAAGGCTTGCACTCAAGTCTATTTAATGGTGCAATATAGGGATTAGCAGTCATTATATTCTTTAACTCTCAAGTTCATTAGTTGGAGAATAAATGACATTAAAAAGAGATGTTGCATGTATATGAAAGTGATTACATGTGTTTATTTTACAAATATTTTTAATTTCTCTAAGATGGTTTCTTATCAATTCAGTTATTAACAGATATAATATTAGTAATAAAAATAATTAAGGTATGTAAATATATTTCCTTTTTCCTCCTAAATTTAGGTTCTTTTCAATGTAACAGTTACAATGAAAAAATGTGATGTCACAGGAGGAAAAAACTATGCAATAATCAAACCTATTGGTTTTAATGAAACCGCTAAAATTCATATACACAGAAACTGCAGCTGTCAGTGTGAGGACAACAGAGGACCTAAAGGAAAGTGTGTAGATGAAACTTTTCTAGATTCCAAGTGCTTCCAGTGTGATGAGAATAAATGTCATTTTGATGAAGATCAGTTTTCTTCTGAGAGTTGCAAGTCACACAAGGATCAACCTGTTTGCAGTGGTCGAGGAGTTTGTGTTTGTGGGAAATGTTCATGTCACAAAATTAAGCTTGGAAAAGTGTATGGAAAATACTGTGAAAAGGATGACTTTTCTTGTCCATATCACCATGGAAATCTGTGTGCTGGTGAGTATAAATATACACAGGCAGCTTTTACTTGTCACTATTACACCAGCATAGATGTTAAAGTATCTTTAAATCACATCTTTACAAATTAGCAAAATTGAATCTGAATTTGTTATTCAAAGTTTCATCGTCCATGAAATTAGGGCATGGCAGCAGATTTATAGTATGTGATTTTGATATTTATATTTTAACCTATTTTATACAGGAAATGCTTCAAAATAAAAACCTAAAATTAATTCTTATTCTCATGCTTTCCTTGATCTTGGAAAGAAATATACCAGAAAAGGAAATGCTGATGATATCTGACACATTTTCTAGAAGAATCAGAGTATTCTTCTAGAAGGATCTGATTCATTCTGGTAAATGGTCACTCCCTCCAACTTGCACATAGGATTTTATTTCTGTCGGGATGATGGGGAGTGAGGTATAAGAGTATATTTTTCATTCATATGAAAATCTTCAATGCATTATTATAAATGGTATTCTAAGCTGGCAGTAATTTAAGCCTCTCCAGTTTATTTTGGGCCACCACCAGCAACGAAACTGCCAAAGGACAGCATTCTTCAAGAAAATACTTCCTTACTAAGTAATCTAAAAGATTCATCCTTGAGGCCACACACAGACCAAATTTTAAACATAAAATAAATTAAAATAAAAATACCAAGATTACGCTTGGGCTATTCAATTTACTGCCACCTACAGGTTAGATTCCAGAAAATCTAATCAACATTTGCAAACTAAAACAAAATACCATTTTTAAGTGAATTAAACAAATTACCTGTCATCTGCGTTCTGTGATAATTTTCCTGTGACAATATGCTAAATTTACTCGTTGAGAAAAACATCTTTTTACTATCTGTATTTTAGTAAATAAATATTTGTTAAATTATTGATGAATGGAAACATCATTATAAGCATATGGGATGCAACAAACCTATTAAAAAATAAATGGTGCAATCTAGTCTAAGCTGAAAATTTGGCCTGTATCACCTAAATGTGCAGTGGAAATTGTCTTTTTTTGTATAACATACATAGAATATTTTAATATACAAACATGTATTCAACTGTAACTGACATCATGGGTAGGATGGATTATAGATGACTTTAGAATGAACCAGCAGTTGTCTACCATATTTTACAGGGAGGAAAAATATTATTTTACAGTGAAGAGAAAGAATTTTCTGAAGTCACGTCCCACAACTGTCAATCTCTCAAGAGAGTTTCAAATACATTTGAGTATTTGTCCCAGTCTCTGCAGTAAAATATCTAGTGTACTAGCTTTTCTATATGAGTATGATACTACTGACCCACAAGCAGTTGAAAATCTGCTTTGAATTGTTTCTGTGTAAGTGCAGACTGTAACTGACATGTACTTTCTCCACTAGTCTCCTTTGGGAATAAAAACACATGTTCACAGGCCTGCTGGCGAGGATTCAGCATAAGCTTGCACAGCACACAGGGCTTGACCGACATTTGTCTGGCCTGGACTTCATTAGTTTTACACTGAGCAAATTGAGCTGGTCCTACAGTAGTATCTGTGGAACAATTATCCTGTGAGGTGCTCAGCAGTAAAAGAAGAGAGAGAGGGAGCTAAGAAAGGAAAGGAAGGGAGAGAGATAGAAGGAAGGAAGGGAGGGAAGGAAGGAGAAAGGAAAGGAGGCAGGGAGGGCGAGAGGGAGAAAAGAGGAAGGTTGGTTTGTGACTAGATAAGCTTCAGAATTCCTGTATAATCATGTGAAATGTACTTCCTTTTGACAATTTCTAGTGCACACTGGCATATTAAGTTTTGGACACTTTTTCTGTCTAAAATCCATTTAACTCTGTGTAACTGTGTTTTCTTCACCCCACATGCATAAATGCTCCCCCACCACGCACACACCATCTTTCTTTCTTTTTTTCATTTACCATCTAAGAACAGCTCACAGGATAGGGGAGGATCTGCCCTGCTAACTTACTAAATAATGCACTGAGGATGTGAAAGCATTTGTTCAACTTCCCAAGAGATCTGATCTTTAAGCATGGCATTAGCAGTACTGAAGCACTAGAAAGGTTTGCTTCACAGTCCTGTAAAGTTATCCTAGGCCTTCAGCAACATCAGAAGACTGAGAGAATAGGTGATGGAAGCCATTAATCAAATACCTGTATTTTTTCTAACTTCAAGTCAGGGAGTTAACATTACTTCGGCCTTTGCAGTTTCTTGATATCTGTGTGTTTTTAATGTAAAACTGAATATGCAATGACATTCAAGTAGTCTGACTACCACTAAGCAGGGGTGCCCTTCATGCTTGTTAGCAGAGTGCATTAGCATGGGGAGATTATCTATAGTAGAACAGCTTTGAAAACAGATCCCCCTAAATCCAACACTCTTTGTGTCAGACCAACGAAAAAGTGATGCTGTTTCCATTCATTGGACTGTCAGTACGTTTCCATGGAGATGATACAGGAATCCATGGCTGAAAACTCTTTACAAAGTCAGTGATCCAGATAATGTAGGTCCTGCGGTGTCTTCCTCACAGGGCATGGAGAGTGTGAAGCAGGCAGATGCCAATGCTTCAGTGGCTGGGAGGGAGATCGGTGCCAGTGCCCTTCAGCAGCAGCCCAGCACTGTGTCAATTCAAAGGGCCAAGTGTGCAGTGGAAGAGGCACGTGTATGTGTGGAAGGTGTGAGTGCACCGATCCCAGGAGCATCGGCCGCTTCTGTGAACACTGCCCCACCTGTCATACGGCCTGCAAGGAAAACTGGTATGATTTCTCTGATTCCAAACATACACAAAGAATAGCTACTTTTGTCCTTTTTTGTTCTGACTTCCTTAATCTTAAAACGTTGCCGGATACGTTGTGACCAGCACGCTAAAAAAGAATTAAATGAGAAATGCTATGAATTAGAAGACTTAAATTCAAATCTTTGACCCCTGGATAGCTGTGGAAGCATTGGAATAAATCTGGACACTCACTACCTTAGCTTTTTGGAAATTAGAGGTTGCCTGCTGCCCAGCATACTATTTAGTAATAGAGTGATCTTGGACAAGTTGTTACAATTTTCTGTGCCTCAGTTTCCTGATATCAAAAGTGAGGATAGTAATAATACCTTGCTATATTTTTGTGAAAGAATCAAATGATTCATATAAAAAAACTCACCTTTCACTTGATGCATGGCAATCATAGAATGTTAGCTGTTACTGCTATGTTTTATTTTTAATATTTTAATGATAAAGAACAATGGTGTCCGTGACACACCCTAGAAATAAGTGATCTATAAATGAAAGGTGATACGTTAAATGAAGGCGACATTACTCTTTTGTGCCAATAAATATCTCAGTAACAATTTGAGATCTGCACAAAGACTACTAATCTAAACATCACTGTAACTTCCAGTTTGTTTTATTCAGCATTTTAAACCATTGACTTTCTCAGATTAGTAGCTCAAGTAAGTTTTTTAGAATTATGCATGGTAATTTATTTAAATCATTTGGAAATGCAATCCTTCAATGTAATGATTGCATAATTTCTAATGAACATAATCAAAATTTGATTTGTTTCTGCATTGTTATTTTGTGTTTTGTTTTCTTGTGGAAAATATTATAGTCTACCATCTTTTTAAAGAATAAATATTTTCACTTCTGTTTCCCCTTGCAGGAATTGTGTGCAATGCCTTCACCCTCACAATTTGTCTCAGGCTATACTTGATCAGTGCAAAACCTCATGTGCTCTCATGGAACAACAGCATTATGTCGACCAAACTTCAGGTAGGCCAAAGCTTAATAATCAAAGCACAGAATAGTGTCTGTAGAGGATGATCTTCCCCCAAAAGACCCATAAGTAACCATGCTAAAGAAAGGACCGGGCCGGGTGTGGTGGCTCACACCTTTAGTCCCAGCACTTTGGGGGGCCAAGGCTGGTGGATCACCTGAGGTCAGGAGTTCGAGACCAGCCTGGCCAACATGGTGAAACCCCATCTATACTAAAAATACAAAATCAGTCGGCTGTGGTGGCTGGCGTCTGTAATCCCAGCTACTCAGGAGGCTTAGGCAGGAGAATCGCTTGAATCCGGGAGGTGGAGGTTGCAGCGAGCTGAGATCGTGCTATTGCACTGCAGCCTGGGCAACAAGAGCGAAACACTGTTTAAAAAAACAAAAAGAGAGAGAGAGAGGACTGAGGGCTTTATTTTTAAATTTTGAATTAAATTTAAAAAAAAAACATTGCTTTATTCTTTATAACAATAATAAATGTGTGTTTATGTGTCGTCTTCTACCTTAGATACTTCCTTCATGTTCACTGGCTCATTTAATGTCATACAACTCTTTGAGATTGGTATAATCTCCATTTTACAGATGGGGAAACTGAGGTTCAGGGAAATTTTTGTATGAGGGCTGCTATCTCTTAACTAGTAATGTTAAGATACATGTCTTAGACCAAGATTTTCAAACTAAAAGTTCCATACCCTTTTCATTACGTCACATTTATGATCATTCATTCTTAAGCTATATTTTTATCAAAATGAAAAGCACCAGGAAGGAATGGCACTTTTCAAGTTACATATTTTGTAAAAGCAGATCATTTTTACTTAGAATTTTTTGGCTTCACCTGAAACATGAAAGCAAATATTGATTAGACATGATGAAGTTCAGAACTGGAAGCAAGTTTGAATTATGAAGGAAAATTATGGCTCAGTAGACTTCATCTCTTAGTGAAATGAATCTACATGGGGAACTCATATTTCTGGTTCACTGAGGACTTGACAGCCAATTTATTTGGATGCCTTTCCATGGAAGTACATTGCATGGGAATTCAGCTGTGTAGATGAGACGGGAAACCTAACCACTCAGCCACACCATAGCAAGCACACTCAGTGGTTACAGGGTACCATCTTTGGGAGATTTTAAAAACTGAATCGTAAACTCGTTATATTGTATACATTAACATGTGCAGTTTTTGTATATCAATGATACTTAATAAAGCTGTTTAAAAAAAAAAAAAGCAAAACAAAACAAAACAAAAAGTTATTTAGAACCCAGAACCCTACTTTGCACAGGGGTAAGGTGTGGACCTCCACATGCATTAGAAACTAACCTTGAAATTATATCTTTATTAAAACATTCCTATTGCAACTATTATTTCAAGTCTCTCCAACCTGTAAGAAAAACTCCAGCTCTTAGAGGGACTGCACAAAAGAATAAACTTTCTCCAGAGTGTTGTTTCCTTTTTCCCTCACATCCACACTGATCTTAGCCCATAATGAACTTGGCTCTGAAAAGAGCCCCATGTGCTGCCAGCTGGAGCTGCAGCAATCACTCCAGAAAGCCAAGTGCCTTTCTAATAAATAAGGCCTTACTATCAACATGTCATTTATTATGTTAAGTAAACACTACTTTGACTTAAGTGTTGTTACAAAAAGTATTCCCTTAAAGCTCCTTAGGAAAAGTCCTGGCCTGACCTAAACTAAGGAAAGTATAGGCTAGGCATGAATGTTTGACCACTCATAGCATTTCAATATGCATGCAGATTTGAGCTCCGAAAATGCCCTCTGTTCCAACCTATTAGAAATATTTCCAAAATGTGTCAGTAGCTAGGGGCCGCCCCTCCCCTTCACAACTATTGTGCAAGGAGAGGGAAAGGGCATTTGTTAGGCACCTCTATTATCTATCCACTCAGTCGCACTTAAAGGCTGTTCTTTCAGGCTCTCTGGCTGAGCTCCCACCAGGCGAGAAGCCACTAAGTGGAATCAAGCCGGGCGCCCCCTCTGAGGATCTGCCTTAGCTGATTGAGTAGTCCTAAATCAACCAAAGGAAATGACAGTCTGTCAGAACAGAAGGCATGTGTGTTATGAACCCAAAGTCACTGTGGAAGCCTCAAAAGACACCACCTTTGAGCAGAATATTTTGGATTCTCTCTCTGTGAGACCTGTAGCAACAGGGACCTACACTGGCATTTGGTGTTTCCATTCCAATTGTAGCACTGGGATAGCCTTTGACCTTTCTTTCAAAGTACCTTATCACACACACACACACACACACACACACACACACACACACACACACAAATAGGCTTAATTAAGTCTTCTCGCTTGAGAGGAACCCTTTCCCTTATCACCGAGCTTGGCCTTATTCAAAAACATGCTTAGTCCTCACTGGAAATTCAGACCCAAATCAGCCAGGATTGGTTGGGAGGTGCACTATGCTAAGCTTTGGCAGGTCACCACCCTAGTGGCCCTCTCAGGGAGACCTTGGAACTTTGGATGAGGTCCCCAAACCTTGGAGAATGGGTGGCGGCACACATGCCTCTTTAGCCACAAAGTAATTTTATTAATCTGGGGCAGCTGGTGAGTTAGTTCTATGGAATACTTGCCTATTGTGTAACCATATTCCTCTTAGATTAGGGTAATGCCTCTGGCAATAACAGAGTCTGTAGACTTTTAAGCGCCAGATCTTTGGCAATGAGGGTGTGCCAAAGATCTGGTGCTAAAACGAGATCTAGCATGTCCCTCCTCTTAACACAACATTTCTTTTTCCAGCTAGTAATTATTTGTCCTAAGTATTATTTGTTCTTAAAATACACAGTGCCTTTTTAGAGGCAAATGGAATAGGTGTAGTTAACAACAAGTAAAAAGTAAATTAATGAAAAATGAAGAATGATATTTTCATGTGATCCCAAATTGTACACTCCTATTTCCTGGAGAAGCCATGTATAATAATAATGAAAATTTACACTTCAATTTCTGAAGAAATATTTATTTACCTATTAGAGTAGTTTTGATTTTAGTTTCTGCAGATGTTTACTTTATTTTCCATTACTGGCGTGGAACAAATGAAGACGAAGCATAACAAGAGAAATATATCCTAAGGCCCAGAATGGCTCAATAATTTTTTGAAATCCTATTTTCCATTTAGTGATCAACCGTACACACCACAAAAACTATTCCTCTTTCTGTCTTGGATAAAATTATGCTTGGTTATGGGACATGGACATATTCCAGTTAATACCATTAAAGAATCAAGCTGCAAAGGAATAATACGATTGAATACCTTAATCATGGCTATTCTCCAAAGGAGGGTTGTCTATTGAAAATATTTTCACAATAAACGTGCAAGAAAAATTAGAGAGCTTACTGTTTCTGAATCAAAGGTAATTTCAATCCCCTGATTTGAAAATGTAGATTTGCAAATATCTTTGGCACTATTAATTGAGGTGTGAACATCATTTACGTGATAGACTGTTTTGATTTACTTATTCCAATTTTTAATCCATTTATTTGTTTGCTTCATTACAGAATGTTTCTCCAGCCCAAGCTACTTGAGAATATTTTTCATCATTTTCATAGTTACATTCTTGATTGGGTTGCTTAAAGTCCTTATCATTAGACAGGTGATACTACAATGGAATAGTAACAAAATTAAGTCCTCGTCAGATTACAGAGTGTCAGCCTCAAAAAAGGTCAGTGAATTCTAAAAAAGAATTGCTAACAGTATGTTATTGCCTAGTTACAATATTTAGGCCCTTAGTTAATAATAATATTTCTTCTCCATTAAGGATAAGTTGATTCTGCAAAGTGTTTGCACAAGAGCAGTAACCTACCGACGTGAGAAGCCTGAAGAAATAAAAATGGATATCAGCAAATTAAATGCTCATGAAACTTTCAGGTGCAACTTCTAAAAAAAGATTTTTACATACTTAATGGGAAACTGGAATTCTTAATCATTGCTCCTAAAGATTATAATTTTAAAAGTCACAGGAGGAGACAAATTGCTCACGGTCATGCCAGTTGCTGGTTGTATACTCGAACGAAGACTGACAAGCATCCTCATCATGATGTGACTCACATAGCTGCTGACTTTTTCAGAGAAAAATGTGTCTTACTACTGTTTGAGACTAGTGTCATTGTAGCACTTTACTGTAATATATAACTTATTTAGATCAGCATAGAATGTAGATCCTCTGAAGAGCACTGATTACACTTTACAGGTACCTGTTATCCCTACACTTCCCAGAGAGAACAATGCTGTGAGAGAGTTTAGCATTGTGTCACTACAAGGGTACAGTAATCCCTGCACTGGACATGCGAGGAAAAAAATAATCTGGCAAGTATATTCTAAGGTTGCCAAACACTTCAACAGTTGGTGGTTGAATAGACAAGAACAGCTAGATGAGTAAATGATTCGTGTTTCATTCTTTCAAGAGGTGGACAGATAAAACCTTAATCTTAAAAGATTATTGCTTTTTAAAGTGTGTAGTTTTATGCATGTGTTTTTATGGTTTGCTTCTTTTTACAAGATGGATACTAATTCCAGCATTCTCTCCTCTTTGCCTTTATGTTTTGTTTTCTTTTTTACAGGATAAGTTTATATATGTCACAGATGACTGGATTAATTAAGTGCTAAGTTACTACTGCCATAAAAAAACTAATAATACAATGTCACTTTATCAGAATACTGGTCTTAAAAGCTGAATGTTAATAGGGGACACTGTAAAGTACCATCAAAATCTGAATAGCTTCATTGTGCACAGGTGTGGAGTTTTGTATCTTCTTACCTGGTAAACTGAAGGGATTGTTTGGCCATTTCATTTACCTGATCATTAATTCACAAGATATGTAGAAATTCTGCCTCAAGCAAAGTACCACATTTTGAATGTTTTCTTAGATTTTGATTGCAAGTAGATATCAGCATTTTTTAAATGAAAAGCTATATTATCTTTTCTCTTTAAGGCAGCCTAAGCATGTTCTCTCCCGGAATCACTCCAACCCTTCTTGCCAGAATCCATAAAAGTATAAAATTGGAGGAGAATAGATGGTATCTCAGAAATAAGCTATTTTTTTTTTTTTTTGAGATGGAGTTTCACTCTTGTCACCCAGGCTGGAGTGCAATGGCATGATCAGGGCTCACTGCAACCTCTGCCTCCCGGGTTCAAGCAATTCTCCTGCCTCAGCCTCCTGAGTAGCTGGGATTACAGGCATCCACCACCATGCCCGGCTAATTTTTGTATTTTTAGTAGAGATGGGGTTTTGCCATGTTGGACAGGTTGATCTCAGACTCCTGACCTCAGGTGATCTACCCTCCTCGGCCTCCCAGAGTGTTGGGATTACAGGCATGAGCCACCATGCCAGGCTGCTAATTCTCCTTTTTAGTGAGTTGGGGAACTGAACCTCAGAAAACTTAAATGATTTCTCAAAAAACACTCAAGTGATAAAGTGGCCACATTGGAAAGGAGTTTCTATCTTCTCGTTGCCAGGCCAGTGTTCATTGCACAATATCATGCTACCTCTTGAATCTTTAAAATATTCAATTGGCAAATGTTTTTCAATGTGATTTACTCAAGTCTTAAGTGTATGAGGAAAGCTCAAAGCAAAATAGAAAAGAATAACTCACACCAAATTGTCCATAATCAGCTTCCAGTCTTTCATGCTAATCAACTTCTTAAGAGACTGAAGCATGGCGCACCTACAAGGGAATTCCTTCGTACCATAGCCTATATGAACAGTGTTCCCTGGAGTTCTCCAGTGCTCAGCTTGAGACCTTGATACACGGGCCATGAGCCTTGTCTTCCCCAGTGGAAATTTCTTTACACTTACCTTATCCCTATGGACTTAGTCTGATTTTATTGGCTAGCAGTCTAACAGTCCTGTGTGGATACACAGTTTTGCCCATGACAACAAAGGAATCTATTTAAAATATCTTTTTATAATTAACTTCCAAGATTTGCTGTCTTCCAGCACTTGAGTTAAAGTACTGGATATTGCAATTTGATGAAGACTAACCCCATCTCATTTTCTACCCTAAAGAGAACTGGAAAACCTATAATAAGTTGTTCTGGGGCCAATAAACACAGCAGCTCTATTAGATGTCCTCTACAGCCAAGCAATTTCAATGCTAACTTGAATTGCACTTCCTTCCTCAAACGAGAGATTGACATAGTTCAGTACTGTGAGTCACTTGTATAAGAAACCTTTGATCACTAAAAATAATGTAAAAATTGGATTTAGTATCCTAATACACATAACATTCTTCTTAAAAAGGAAAAAGGACGGATGCCTGACAACCCTCCAAAAGAAAAAAGTGTAAGATAGCCATTAATTAAGATGATGACAATTTTTGAAACAAACATTATGATGTTTATGAACAATAAACACATTCCCATATGGAATGAATTATCTAAAAGAGTATAACAAAATGAAATCCTTAAAAATCAAGGGTTTATATTTTTTTACACCCTCACTTGTTTGCACTAACTTTATAGTGGACCAAGGCTGTTACCATAGGAAGGGGCAAACTTCCTTGTAGACAACTCACTGTTAGACGATGATTGTGGTTATGCTTGCGAAGTCTTGTGCTTACCTTTTTTGTTTTTACTTAAAAAGCTAATTTTTAAAGATTGTAGGGCTTATATTTTACTTGAATAATTGATATCTTCCTGGGTAATGATTTGTGAGATGAGAATTAATATTTGACTAGTTAGAATTAATTAAATGGTAAGGGAACACAGGGTACTCTTAGGTTAAATAATTTATGTAAATAGAGTCTATTTTCAACTAATGTGGCCACAGGAGCCTTTTGAGATTCATTGATATTAAACACAATTAATGAAATTTTAAATCGTTAACAGAATTGAGAACTTGAACAACACTTTTAGTACTGCAGCATTTTTGTGTCCTAAAGTATGTAATGATTTATAAATGTGCCGTACATACACTACAACATAACATTTGCTTTGTTATGCATTTTATTTCTCTGGGGACACCATTGCACTGCAGTGCACATGTATTTATAAACATTTGTTATATTTTTGGAAACTTGCTAATATTTATTAAGTCATAGACTTTTCTGGAAGACTTAAAAATTCACTAAAAATCTGATTATATCTTAAATGTTCAGTTTATCTTCGGTTTATTAAAATAACAACAACAAAAAAAAGAATCTAAGGTTAAACACAATAGATATCTCTGGAAGCAATTTTCCAAAACTCAACATTAAAGTTCGTGGATACATGAGATGCAATACTTCAAAGAATAAATCTGAAATATATTTGTAATATTTACTTAATATCCATTGAAGATATCCTTATGTAAGACAACAGTCAGCCATCAGACACTGAAATGTATTATGATAGACTATGAAGAATTTTCTCTGTAGAATTATATTCCTCCTGGAACCTGGTAGAGTAGATTACACTCAAAGGCTTATTCTTTCTTTTCTTATTCCTGTTTTTTCCACTCACTCTTCCCGAGAGATTTTCTAAAGCTTCAAGCTTAATAAACCTAATAGTGAAAAAGAACTGAATTTAATGGTATAATGAAGTTCTTCATTTCCAGACACCTTTAATTGACCTTAAAGCTCATTTGAGTCTATGCCCCAGAACAAAGACAGACCCATTAAAATGTAAGAATTCTAAATTTTCACAACTGTTTGAGCTTCTTTTCATTTTGAAGGATTTGGAATGTATGTGTTTTCATAAAAGTATCAAGTGAAATACAGTTACATGGGAGCTCAATCAGGTGCATATTGCATTCTGTTATGTTGACTCAATATTTAATTTACAACTATCCTTATTTATATTGACCTTAAAAACTCCATTTTAGGCAATGCAGACCACTGAGATATAGCTAACATTCTTTCAGATAATTTTCCTTCTCTTTTATAATTCCTCCATAGCAAATTTTATGTATAACTGATTATACACATCCATATTTATATTTCATTGATTCCAAGACATCACTTTTTCAATTTAACATCTCTGAAATTGTGACACTTCTTGCAATTGCTGGCACTTCAGATGCAGTGTTTAAAATTATGCTTGAATAAATAATACACTAATCCAACTTTACCTAAAGGTTTATGGGTCTAGGGGAATTTTGTTTTCTTATAAAGATTTGAGAGCCCATTTATGATAACATATGAAGCCAAAATTTCAGGAAAATTGAGACACACACAACTCAACATGGAGCCCAACTGATTAGCAGCTCAGATCCCGCACATCTTGAGTTTACAAAAGCTCTTTCAGGCCTCATTTATACTTTACGTGAGTGCGAATGATTTCAGCAAACCCTAACTTAACTAACAAGAATGGGTGGGTATGTCTACGTTTCATTAACAAATTTTTATTCTTTTTATTCTATTATATGAGATGCTTTTATATTATCATCTCACTTTTAAACAAAATTAACTGGAAAAATATTACATGGAACTGTCATAGTTAGGTTTTGCAGCATCTTATATGTCTTGTGTCAATGGCAGGAGAAAAATATATAAAACCAATCAGTGCTGTGAAAACCAACTTTCTTCTAGAGTCCTCTTCCTTTTTATTCTTCTTTATCATTTGCAGATTTTTTCCCCTTGGCTCTGATCACTTTAACTTCAAGCTTATGTGACGACTGTTATAAAACTGCTCATTTAAATTATTTGAATTATATGAAATAATTGTTCAGCTATCTGGGCAGCTGTTAATGTAAACCTGAGAGTAATGACACTACTCTTTTATCTACCTGGAATACTTTTCTGCATAAAATTTATCTTTGTAAGCTAACTCTATTAATCAGGTTTCTTCTAGCCTCTGCAACCTACTTCAGTTAGAATTGTCTAACACTATTCTATTAATCAGGTTTCTAGCCTCTACAACCTACTTCAGTAAAAATTGTCTAATACAACAATATTTTTTAAAAAACACTGCAATTATCAAGGATGGAAAATGTGTGATTAGTGTAAAGAAGTTTTACCAACTTTACACATTCCCACAGATAAATGTGAAATTTTCGTAAGAATTCTACACAATGACAAATATGGTACATAAATTTTATTATGAATATTGAGTATAAAATACTTTAATTCTAAATTATAAGAAAATATAAATTTGCACATATTAATATAGAAATTCATTTTGTGTATATTTAACATAGCTTTTAAACTATTTTACATTTATTAGCTACTTCATTATGGTTTCTTGAACTTCTGAAAAAATTAGAAATGTTTTAAACTTATCAGTAACCTAAAAACTTATTTTGTTTCATCTAACAAGTACTGCATTTGTAAAAAGAAATTTAATATAGAATATATTTTTAAATTAAATATTTGAATATAATATAGCTGTAAGAAAGAAGCAAATTATCACTGAACATATTTCTTATTATTTCTGGCTTTGAATTATACATAACTTAAATTGTCTTAAATGATACAGAATATTGGAGAATATGATACTTTCACATAATATACTATGAACCTGTACATATAACTCTGATTGACTACTAACTTCTGTTTTATGTATTTATTAAAGAGCTGACACTGTAGTTTGTTGTGAGATGTTTATTTTTCTAACAGAGCTTATAACAGTTAGGACAAGGCATTTAATTAATGCACCATTCTGTTTAATAGTAGGTGTTAATCAATATGAAATTCTGTTTTAAAATAAAAGTGTAAAAATCTAAGAATACACAAAATGCTTCTTTATTTACTGTGTGTTACATTACTCTCAAAGCTTCCAGACAACAGTACTTTGTCCCACAGGAAATGTAATAGCATGTATACAATGTCATTAGCAGAGGACATTACATAATTCCAAAAAGATACTACTCCTAGAAAATTGTAGGGCCAGTGATAAACAGGGGAGCCCATCCCAGTTGTTCTTTTCCTTTTTGAGAGTTATTTGCAGTAGAAACAGAAGAAATATTCTAATGACAAAAACCTGAAAAAAGTAGCTAAAAGTTCAAATAGGCATTTTCTACGTACCAGACTTCTACCACCACCTTAAGTATAACATATTCATAACCTTCAATTGCACATTCTCAAAAGTCAGACTTAAATTAATTGAATTTTATTGAATACCCATGTATTGTGATTTTCCTTACCCTAGAGAAGAGAATAAAGCAGAATGTGGTAGATGCTGAGATCAGCTCAGTCGTGGAGACCCTAACCCAGTGGCGCTAGAGGAATTAAAGACACTCACAGAAATACAGAGTGTGGCTTGGGAAATCTGGGGTCTCACAGCCTTCAGAGTTGAGAGCTCTGAACAGAGATTTACCCAGGTATTTATTGACAGTAAGTCAGTCATAAGATTTACTGAAAGCATTCCTTATGGGAAATAAAGGGATGGACTGAAATAGAGGGATGGCTCTGGCTAGCTATTTGCAGCATGAACATGTCCTTAAAGCACAGAACGCTCCTGCTATTGTTTGTGGTTTAAGAATGCCGGTGGCTCAAACCTGTAATCCGGTGGCTCAAGCCTGTAATCCCAGCACTTTGGGAGGCCGAGGCAGGCAGATCACAGGCTCAGGAAATCAAGACCCTCCTGGCTAACTTGGTGAAACCCCGCCTCTACTAAAAATACAAAAAAAAAGCCGGGCACGGTGGCGGGCGCCTGTAGTCCCAGCTACTCGGGAGGCTGAGGCAGGAGAATGGCGTGAACCTGGGAGGAGGAGCTTGCCATGAGCCGAGATTGCACCACTGAACTCCAGCCTGGGAGACAGCAAGACTCCCCCTCAAAAAAAAAAAAAAAGAAAGCCTAAGCAGTTTTCCACCCCGGTGGGCCAGGTGTTCCTTGCCCTCATTCCAGTAAGCCAATAACCTTCCAGCATTGGCATCGAGGCCATCACCAGCATGTCACAGTGCTGCAGAGATTTTATGACCAGTTTTTGGGGCCAGTTTGTGGTCAGATTTTGGGGCTTGTTCCCAACAGGTAGATATATTAAAAATGAAATAAGACATTTAGACAGATTAACTTTTTTTTTTTTGAGATGGAGTCTTGCTCGTCGCCCACGCTGGAGTGCAGTGGCGCCATCTCGGCTCACTGCAAGCTCCGCCTCCCGGGTTCACGCCATTCTCCTGTAGAATAGCTGGGACTACAGGCGCCCGCCACCTTGCCCGGCTAATTTTTTGTCTTTTTAGCAGAGACGGCGTTTCACCATGTTAGCCAGGATGGTCTCATCTCCTGACCTCGTGATCCGCCCGCCTTGGCCTCCCAAAGTGCTGGGATTACAGGCTTGAGCCACCGGCGCCCGGCCAGATTAACTGTTCTTAAGGAGCTTTTAACAGTTTGAAGGAAAAGATAAAGTGTAATGCACCTGGTATGATTTGGCTGTGTCCCTACCCAAATCTCATCTTGAATTTCCACATGTTGTGGGAGGGACCCAGTGGGAGGTAATTGAATCATGGGGGCAGATCTTTCCGGTACTGTTCTTGTGATAGTGAATAAGTCTCACGAGATCTGAAGGTTTTAAAAAGGGGAATTTCCCTGCACAAGCTCTTTTCTTGTCTGGCGCCATGTGAAGTGTGTCTTTCACCTTCTGCCATAATTGTGAGGTCTCCCCAGTCATGTGGAACTTGTAAATCCAATAAACCTCTTTATTTTTGTAAATTGCCCAGTCTTGGGTATGTCTTTATCAGCAGTGTGAAAACTAATACAGTATCTTTCGATAGAAGGTCTGTGCTAGAGAGACCAGACGGACACTTACCGGCGGTTTCACAAGGCCTTTAGTTTTGAGAACCCATCTTGATTGTGTTTGGACTGCAGTCTTTCAAGCTTAGAATCCTGATTTTTTTAATGAGAGTTATTTGACCCATTTCTTCCTTTCTTCTTTAGTAATAGAACCTACCTCCTGAGTTGCAGCAGAGCATACAGTTGAGACTCCCAGACTTCTTTGTAGCTGAAAGCAGCTACAGAACTTAATGTTGGCCAGTGGAATGGAGGAGGAAATGATATGTGCAGTCCTGGGGCTCACTTCCTCTTCTTCCTTTCGGTTTTCTGGGACAACTGGAGCAGCTGTCCTGGCAAAGGAAGCCTTGTGCTGAAATTGTTAGAGCTTCCCCTTTAGCCATTGACTGTTCACCTCAAGACATCTCTGGTAGGAAAACAATCTTATCTAAACCATTGCATTTGATATTACAGCAGATAATCTGTACTGTAACCAATGAACCTTTCTTTATATAATTGTGTCACTGAATCCTCAGGGGTGAAAAGTACCATTTTCCTTAATTTTTCAAATAGGGAAAATAAGTCACAGAAAGGTTAAGGATCTTGTATGAAAGCATGCATCCAGTAAATGGCTGCACTTACTGCAGGATTCATACCCAGATCTGCTTTACTTTCCACAAGTAACCGATCATATGTATTGTCAGCACAGAGTTCACTAGTTCAACAATCAGAAGTTAACCTTTGTCCCCACACGCCATAAAACATATACAACAAATAAAGCTGAGGAGCTGATATATGTGTACAAATACTACACAGGGAAACATTAACATCCTTTAAGATGACAAAACGTGAAATGTACTGAGATTCCAGAGTTAGGAGAGCCAGGAGAATAAGAGAAAGCCCATGGAAGACAGCATTTGGCCTCGCCTTGCAAGAAAGGTGACTGTGGACATGAAGAAAGGGGAGGTAAACCGGGAGATTTTAGAAATGATAAAGTATAACCAAATGCAGGAAAGAGTGTAGACTCCATCCAAGAACATTGAAATCATATTGAGATACAGCATTAGATAACAAAAGGCAGTAACCGACAGGTCCCAAGTTATGGAGAGTTTGATTCCCAGGCTAAGAATTTTGAGCTTTGGTTACTGGCGAAGAGTAAACTGTAAAGGTTTTGCACAGAAAAGTGGTATTTTGGGAGTTAAACATGTTTGACATATAATTACATAAACTAAATATAATTTTAAGGATTAATTTTTATACTCACTAAATGCAAATAGTATTTAACAGTATTAAATATTCAATGCTATTAAATGCTTTCTAATACTAAATTTAAGTACAATTTAATACTAGTGTAAAAGACTTGGAAGTATTCAAAAGAAAAAAACATTGAAATCCAAACCCCTAGTGGCAATCACTTTCATATGTAGGCATATTTTCATTTTATTTTTCTATGCACTTTATAACTGCTATTATATAGATAATGCATATTTACTGTAAAATGTACTTATAGGCATTATACAGATAGTGCATATTTACCGTAATATCTAGGTTAAAAATACCTAGAAATTAAAATTAAATATTACTCTAGTGCAACCACCCAAAGTTGGTCATTGCCACATATTTTTCAGGAAAAAAGTACTTATATAACATATGTAACAATATATGTAATTACATATATATTAAATATATATGAAACAAATATATATATATTTACATATTTGTGACTAAGAAAGAAATATACTATCTATAGTCCGGTATAAAGAGATTTTTTTTCCCAAAAACATATCAAACATTTATCTATGTCAAGATTTATAGCTGTTTTAATAGGTGAATATTGTCCCATAAATGTGCCATAATCATATTCATTGAGAGTCCTTATATTCACTGAGAAAAGAATGAGCAGGATATGATACAAAATATCAAGCAATATTCAACAAGAAGGGACCAGTTAAATTATTTTTGACTGGGGGAGACTTGTACGTTTGTAATGAAGAGGAGAAGGAGCCAGGTTAGAAAGAAATGTTTATGTTGTGTTGGGAAGGTTTGGATGCATCTGATGTACGGTAGGAAGACATTTCAAATTGTAACAAAGAAAAGTCCGTGAGGCCAGGCACAGTGGCTCACTCCTGTAATACCAGCACTTTGTGGGTGGATCGTCACTTGAGCTCAGTAGTTAGAGACCAGTCTGGGCAAAATGGCAAAATCCTATCTCTACTAACAATACAAAAATTAGCTGGGCCTGGTGGTGTGCACCTGTAGTCCCAGCTACTTGGGAGGCTGAGGCAGGAGAATCACTGGAACCCAGGAGGTAGAGGTTGCAGTGAGCCGAGATAGTGTCACTGCACTCCAGCCTGGCGACAGAGCGAGACACTGTCAAGAAAGAAAGAAAGAAAAAAAGAAAGAAAGAAAGAAAGAAAAAAAGAAAGAAGGAAGGAAGGAAGGAAGGAGAAAGGAGGGAGGGAGGGAGGGATGGAAGGAAGGAAGGAAGGAAGGAAGGAAGGAAGGAAGGAAGGAAAAGAAAAGTCAGTGAAATGAGCATAAAGGCTTTTCATGAAGTATTAAAGTAGAAAGGCAGGAAATATGAGCTATTGCTAAAAGGAAGATTTGAAAGAACTTGGGGACTGGCTAGATATGGGTGATAAAGAAAGGAGTTAGTTGACGCGCCAACTCCAAAAGACACTACAGGCTTCTATCCAAACTGGATAAAACTCCCAATGCGGTCTCACAAATCACATTGGTCTTGCCAATCCATGTCCTTTAGCCTAAATTCTAACTTTATCAAAATACTGGACCAGACAAAGCTGGGAAATTTTAAACCAGGTCAATGATTATGTTTTCAAATATTATCAAAATAAACCTAATTGAAAGATAATTAATATCACTTTTGATGTAATTATTTATATATGAACTTTTTCATCATAATTAGAAGCAGTTGTGGTCTGCACAAGAAAAACAAGTGATACCTTGTCTTTCATCATGGCAATCCTTTCGCAATGATGTGGGCTGGTGCATTATTTCATACTCAGGGCCCAGTGCTGTTTGACTTCTTCCAACGAGTTATCTTAAGATCTGAAAAAAAATTTCAGACTAGACTGGTGAGAGGAAAACTCCTTCTTTATTGGGCTTTGGCATGCTCTTGCTGTTTTACTTTGTCACGATTACAAAATTCATTCTACCATCATTAAAGTCCAGAGAGATAATTATTCACTTAAAGAATCTTAATTTATCATTAACATTTTTCCCATTAAATACAGGATAATCTATAAGTTCACAGTTTCAAAGGGTAGTTCCCAGACCGAGAGCATCAACATCATCTAGAAGTTTGTAGAAATGCAGATTTTTTGGTCTCCGTCCAGACCTTCTGAATCAGAAACTCTGGGACTGTGGCCCAGCAATGTGTTTTGTTTTGTTTTGTTCTTTTTTTTCTTTTTTTTCCCTGGAAGTTTATTAGAAACCAGCAATGTGTTTTAACATGCTCTTTAAGTGACCCTAATGCCCACTGATGCCTGAGAACCATCTCCAAAGAGTGAAAACTAGCATCAGATGACCAACAGGGTACAGATTATGTCCACCCCAGACAAAACTTTATGTGATCTTGAGGGGAAGAAAATGTTGTAGGAGACATAGCAAGACTCTGTCTCTTACTAAAAAAAAAAAATAATAATTCTTCTTTTAATTAGCCAGGGCTGGTGGCAAATACCTGTAATCCCAGCCACTCGGGAGGCTGAGGCAGGCGGATCACTTGAGCCTAGGGGATCAAAGCTTCAGTGGGCTATGATCACTCTGCTGTGCTTCAGCCTGAGTGACACAGTGGGATTCTGTCTCAGAAAAAAAATATATATGTGTGTGTGTATATATATATATAAACATATACATATATATAAATATTATATATATTATATATAATTCTATAAGCACACATCCAATTTGTCTCTTTCACTAATTTTGCTCTTATTCTGGTAGTATCTCTGCTTTAATGAGGGCTTGGAAAAGGGAAAATGACCCTCTGAGTGCCAATGACTAGCAAAAGGGAAATGAAATATAGAGACATATGTGTAACGGTCAGTCAGACCCAAAGAATAAGTGAAACATCAGGGGAAAAAATATACATGTGTCTCATCATTGGAAAAATAAAGCCAGGAAAAATATGAGAGATCATCAATCAATAATTGTGGGGAGGAGCCAGAGGGGACTTAGATTAAAGGAAAGTATAAATCTAGAACGTATAACTTTGTCTAACACAATTTTCCATGATACTCCAACTAGAAGATAAGTATCTAGGCACCTATTACGTTAGGCTTCTGTGAGCTATGATGTCTGTATGTGTTCCATTTTTCTAGTAACACACTAAATGGAAATAGGCCAAGGCATAATTTAGGATATAAATTGTTTTGATGAAAGGTTCCATCTTCTCTTACAAATGTTTACTAGTTTAGCTAGAGAGAGTAACTAGCTCTCATTTCGGGCAGCAGTCTAGGTGGGCCTACTAGTAAGAGGGTGCTATAAAGTTAGCTCCAGGACCTCCCCTCAAAGATTGTTTTTGAGACAAGATTTACAGACTATGATCCCAGTGCTCTTCTAAGAACTGTTCATTAATAAGCCACAGAGATTAAGCAGTAGGTGTTTTCTGTTCTTTCTGAAGATTATTAGGTTTTACCAGGGACAATAGAATAATACTAGCTGGAAATTAAAATTCCACCTTTATTTATTTCAATATCATATTTATTTGTTAACTTGCTTGGTCTCTGTTTAGATTATTAGCAATGAATAAACACTTTGTCTATAGTTTCCCAAAAAGTTTTGTTTTTTCAAGAAAACACAATTTCTTATATATTTTTATGGGGCATTTAATAGGCCTGAAAAAGCTTAGCAGGGTAGAAATTTGTCATGAAAATTTACTTTTAATCCCTGCCAGATCCAGTAATCAGGTGGGCAACAAAGGCATGGGATGCTAGAATGGGCCTCTACCTACATCACTTTCAACTGGGGCACCTACTAAGTGTTATACCAAGACACCAAGGTGAGGTGTGCCCTCCCTCCCACAATTTCAGATGTTCAAAGGAAATGGTACTGAGAATCTGCTATAGAACTCTGGACCCTCACTCTATGGAGGATATAAAGAGGGAAGAGATAGGAGGAGAGGAAGATCGTTTTAAATTTTTTTGAGACCTCTCTGCTGTGAGCCTCCACTCCACTTCTATTTGGGGACAGTCTGAAGATGTTCCATCTAACCTTCTGCTTGGTGGGGCTTCAAGGGAACCACAAGGAGCTTTGAAATGTATTCCTTACTTTTAAGAGACAAGTCTGATGCCTGGCTTGTGCCAGAAAAAGTCCTCATTGTATATTAATGCCAATAACACATAAGACTGTGGCCTGGGTCCTATCTCCTCCCAGGAAAACTAAAGGAAATAAATGTCTAGTACTAGTTTTGGTATGTCCATCCAAACTCTAATTAAGTGTCTATTCTCACTTCACAGGTTAGAGTTTAATTTGAAACAGAATATCTAAGTACCATTTTCTTTCTTTTCAAATAGCAAAACAATAATATCAGACACTTCTCAGGAATGATTTTAGATATAACTACCAACTTCCTCTCCTCTGACCAGAGAATCTGAAAAGAACCAAAAACATTTACAAAACATTTTCAATTAAGCTGTTTAAAATGTTTTCTTAAAATTAGAATTTATATTTTGATACATTTGAAATTTATGAGATTACTTTGCATAAAGTAGATTACCTTTTTTTTTTATTTTACATGTGCACAACGTGCAGGTTTATTACATATGTATACTTGTGCCATGTTGGTGTGCTGCACCCATCAACTCGTCAGCACCCATCAACTCGTCATTTACATCAGGTATAACTCCCA